>NW_020884872.1:14508542-14695567 GCF_003945725.1 Corapipo altera
CCTTCCCAAACCTTCCCTTCCCTTCCCTTCCCTTCCCAAACCTTCCCAAACCTTCCCTTCCCAAACCTTCCCTTCCCAAACCTTCCCAAACCTTCCCAAACCTTCCCAAACCTTCCCAAACCTTCCCTTCCCAAACCTTCCTTTCCCTTCCCTTTCCTTTCCCCTTCCTTTCCCCTTCCCTTCCCTTCCCCTTCCCAAACCTTCCCAAACCTTCCCCAACCTTCCCTCCCCTTCCCTTCCCTTTTTTTTCCTCCCCTCCCCTCCGCTTTTTTCTTTTGCTTTGCTTTTTCTTCTTTCCTTGTCCTTTGAGGAAGACCAAGGTTCGCACTCAAAATTAAACACTCCAAACAAAATTGCCATCATTCTAAATACTGTAGTACACTACTGAATTCAGAGTACATGATATAGCTCAGCAACTACCTGAAATACTAGACATTGTCATCTCTATAACTTCCAAGTGGGGTTGATACACACCTTTATTTTTTGGCCTTATACTTTAGAGACGTATTTAGCCTTGAAATATATCAATCTGCAAATAAAGCAAGATTTTTCCCCCAGAAGTTCAACAGACTGACTATATTGTAACCATACTCTGACTGTACTGCTAATAATCATAATTTCTCATGCTATGAGATACATGTAGTAGTAATTTGCAAACACTTCCTAGTTGCAGGGTAGGAAATAATTCAATCAAAAATCAGTATAATAAACAGTGAAAACAATAATTTTTTTTCTATACAGATCCCTGTATACAACATTCTCTACAAATGGTGATTTCTGTATTTTCATGTCACTGTTAAAAGACGGAGATCCCTGAGCTACTTTGATTAATATACATCAGAAAACAGAGTGGGTGGAGAGTGCTTTGGGTCAAAAAAAGCCCTCCTTAATCATGTCTGTTTCTGCAAAGTTTGAAACAAGAAATTTATTTCCTCAAGCCTCCAAGTGAACAAGACATCAGAGAGAGTATTCCCTCCTGGGAAGCTGCTACTAAACCCAGGCGTTGAGAGTACATCTGTATCTGTTGAATTCAAAAACCAATGTTCTTCATGTTATCTTTGAAGTTTATCTAAAGGCCCAATGGATATAAATATAAGCAATCCTTATAAAGGCTTTCCCCAAAATTCCACCATACCTACCCCAGGCAACCAACACTTTTGCACACAGGGACTCTCAAAATATTTTATTCATGTCTAAGTACACATGAAAACTGTAAGAATTATACACTGACAAGTAAAGAAGCAGATTAACTCTGCAGACCTTGAGGGGAGTAAAAAAAGGTCTGTTTTCTTAAGCCACTGCTTCCTCAGTGAGTTTAATATCTTCCTCCCACACTAGGTCTATTTTTGTTTTAATTCTTTCCTGTGGCACAGTCTGAAGTGCCTTCTACTGTGTGCTTGGCAGCCATTCTTTCACTGTCCAGCTGCTTTCTCTTGCCGTTAACACTGGGATGCCTTTTCTATCAATGGATAAAATTTACAAGCATATTTCAAGCAAAATTACATACAGTCTTCCTGCTCAACAGGAACAGTATTGAATTATGATTTCCAGAGGACTATCTTTCACAAACAATGTGTGCTGTTTCTCATTTCCTCTTGGCAAGAATGGTATATCCAATCTCTGCTAGTTGCTTCCTGTAGACACAATTCTAAATAATAATTAGCACCAAAAAAAAATTAATTAAGATGCTGATTGTTTTAGGCAAATCCTTCTCAGTTTAAACTATCCATTGGGAAATAACCTGACACACAGCACAGAAGTAGAACCTTAATGTTTTCTCCTTCCATTGAATGCAGTAGGATTTTGCAGATGTTCATTTCATCACTATATGAAGCCAGACAGAAGTAAAAGTGCTTGGAACAACTCCCTGTTAGATCAACTTTGAAAATTACACCTAAGCTATCCTTCAAAAACAGTTCACTTCTTAACTTAGAAGTGGATAAGTTAAATGTCCTGACAAGACTTAGAGCTGTCCAATGCGAGCAATACGAATATAGAGAGACCTTTCTCAAGTATTTATTTCAGCAGTATCCAGCTTGGTCTCAAGCTGAATAATTCAGACTCAGAATAAACATGAGTAAATGTGTCAGACGCTAAAGGACCACAGAAGAAGCTGATAAATCAGTTCATATTAAATGTGTCAATACACCTAAATTAGTGGCATCTAGTGGATTAGGCACCTGAAAAAAAGTCAGGATATTGAAGTCCTATTACTGGCTCTGGCTATGACCTGCTAGATGATACCTGAAGAGTATAGCATTCTCATGCTTATCCCTCCATCTATATCACCCAGACTTTGTAGAGTGCTGTCAGCGCACAATTCTGTTTAAAAATATCACATTTTCACATGCATACCCCACAAGCTATCTGTGAAAAATTAAAAATTCACCAGTACGGATCGCAAGTTTGTATAACTGATATAAAGGTTCCCCAAGAGACCACCCTTCCATCTTCTCACTAAGTCCCCATAGCCTTCTTCCACTTCCCAATACATGCCCTGTCTCTATCTCTCATTTCCTTAAGAGATGCATTTCCAAGCACTACTTCTTTATAAGGGTGCAAACTGAACACATGAAAATAAGTGTGATTGTGTTTCTGTTTTTCATGAAGACATAAAACGTGAAATATGTGGAGCCAACAGGATTCTATTCCATATTAAAAGCAGGAACATACGAAATGTGGTTCAAGTGGTTAATAATTCTCTACACAAGATGAGACAAAGAGATTATCCCAGTGCTGCCTTCCCGCACAGGGATTGTACACCGGAACACACCTTCCAGGGCTGCTCCAACCTAAAACAATGGTGATACCACATTGACTTCCAGTTGGTTTATAACATATATATATATATATATATATACACATATATATTCCCCACTTGCCACCTAACTCCTGTAACACATAGTAAAAGAGGAGTAAATTCAGCCCAGCCTCTTCTCTTTTAATGACTGATCTGAACAGAAATGTCAAGACCTGGGCAATGTGTGAACTGGAGTAGGTTTGTCTAGACAAATGTACACAGACTATTAAGCTCAAGCTAAACATTAAATTAATATTATGTTGGTTGGATAACGAGAAGCTGATTACTTTCTTTTAGTGAGAATCACAGAGAGGTTCAAGACCTCATTTTTGACAGGCGTCTTTTTTAAGACTACTATTCATAAGGAGGTGAGTTGCTACATACCAATTACTTATTTTTATGAAAAAAATTGCACTCGATTTTGTAAAAGGAAAAAAAAAGACCAATTCATTTAATACTAGGAAATCCAATAAATTTCTCAATGTTTATTGATTTCTAGACCCAGTCTATTTTCACAAGTTTGACCTCCAAACTCTTGCAGATGTTTGCTGTATGATGAGACATTGGGCTTACCAACAACACACATCAGGAGTTTTAAAAATACCATATACAATAATAGCCAAAAATTTCACAGAATTTAAAATGGCAAAAGCAAAAATCTCTTAATTTCTTAACAATAACTTTCTATATTGATTAACAGTGACTGAAGACAATAAGTCCCATTAGACACTAGAGGAACCTTGGCATTAATGTTAGTGAAATTACAAGCAAGCCTTTAATTATTTCTATATTTAGATTCTTATGTTACAAGCCAGTGGATATAGTGAAATGCCGTGTTCAGTGACTTCAGCTCCATTTGACATCCATATACTTGGAAAGCACTTGTATCTTTTGTTTTTCCTTTATGGCCTCATTCAAATGCAGCAATTACTAAGAATCTGAAGGTACAGACCAACCACTACACATGAAACAAATTGTTGTAAACAGAAACAACCCTCAATCTGAAAGATCTATGGTTAATACCATCTAAAGCACTCCAAACACTTAGCTTTTATGAATTTATTTAATAAAAGTGTCACTGCAATACAGAGTGGGCTACCTCTGATTCATTCTAATCATATGAAAGTCACGCACTTTGTTCTCACATATGGTTAGCAGCCTACAGTAATTGTTCCAGTCCTCAGTGATCAGTTTATTTTATACTCTTTTGGCATAAAAATACATAAATCCATTAGACCAATTCCAGACCACCAATTTTGGAATCTTTCAAACCACATGGCTGATGATTTGAGGCAGGATATGACCAAGCTAGCACTGCAAACATTAAAAAACTTACAATTAGGGAAACAGTCACCTGGAAGGGGAGCATCATTTTGTCTTGCCTTCTACTGCTTTACATTCCAAATTTTCTTAGTGTCCAACTATCTTCAAACACCAGCATAACAAGAACTCTCATCCTGCACAGTGTTTCAGAGCCAGTACATACTAACAGGTTTTGCAGATAGGGAAATATATTACAGAGTTTTATACTTCCAGTTTTGTGACAGGACAGTCTCAGATGATTATCTGTATAAGTCTCTATCTGACTGGTCTTTGTAAAAAAAACTAAAGAACCCAGCATTGTTCAATTTAAAAAAGGTTTTTTTCATCTTGGGAAGAGGTGTTTTCTGGTTCCACATTAACAAAAGCATGTTCTGACTGAAGACACTAGACAACAACTAAAATAATTAACATTTTTAACGTCAGCGAGATTAGATACAAAAGAGTTTAAAAATTTTGAGGAAAAATGACAGGAACACCATCTCAGAGCAGATTCTTCAATAAAATTAATCCCCAACAAAGAGAGAACAAGTACAGACCACATCTTTGGATTCCAGTGTTCACTGAATCACAGACTGACTAAGGACGTAGGTCCCCTCTGGAAAGTGTCCAGTCCATTCCTCTGCTCAAAGCAGGGTCAGCTACAGTTGGTTGTTCAGGGCCATGTCCAGTCAGGTTATGAGTAACTTCAAGAGCAGATACTCTACAACCTCTCTGGACTGCCCATGCCAGTGTTTGACCACCTCACAGTAAAAAGATTTTTTTTCTGTGTTTCCATGCAATTATATATATTTCAATTTGTGCCTATTGCCTCTCAGTCTGCTATTGGGAAGAGTCTGGCTCCACGTTCTTTACTCACCCTCATCAGGTATTTAGACACGTTAGGTATGGTGACATTTGCCCTGAGCCTTCACTTCACCATGCTCAGCAGTCACAGCTCTCTCAGCCTCTCCTTGTATGACAAATGCCCCAATTTCTTACTCATCTTTGTGGCCTTTTGCTGGACTTGCTCCAATATATACATGAGCCTCTTGTATTGGGGAGGTAATACAACCTAGGGCTGATACCATTCTGTGCCAGTACAGCCCAGAATGCTATTGTCCTCCAGCCTTTACTGCTGGATGGGATTGTTCCTTTCCAGATACAAGACTCAGCATTTCTGGACCTTCATGAGTTCCTATGATTCTATTTCTCTGGCCCATCTTGGTCCCTTTGAATAGTAGCCCTGCCCTCAATGTATTTGCCTCTCCCCACACATTGGTGTCACTAGCAAACTGCTGACAAGTGTTTCTGTCCTCTCATCCAAGTCATCAATGGAGATATGGATCAGGCTGGGTCCCAGTAACAGATCCTTAAGGGGAATTACTAGTTGGTGTCCTCCAGACGGACTTTGCATCACTAAACATGACTCTTCAAGCCCAGCAGTCCAGTCAATTTCTACTCACCCACTTATGTAATCTGATACAGATACTGTATCAAAGGTTTTGCTGAAGTCAAAGCCTACAAATCCACTGCCCTCCCCTACACTGTAGTGACAGGTTCATCATCATAGAAAGCAATCAATTTGGACAGATGGTTAGATATTAGAAAGAAATTCTTTACAGAGAGGGTAATCAGCCATTGGAATGGGCTGCCCAGGGAAGTGGTGGATTCTCCGTCCCTGGAGGTTTTTAAGATGAGGCTGGATGTGGCACTTAGTGCCATGGTCTAGCAACTGCGGTGGTAGTGGACCAAGGGTTGGACTTGATGATCTCAGAGGTCCTTTCCAACCCGTCTGATTCTATGATTCTGTGATTCTATGATTTGCTCTTTGTAAAGCCATGTTGGTTGCTCCCAACCACCTTTTTGTCCTTGCTCCATAACTTTTCCAGGGCTGAGGAAAGGAGGGAGAAAGAGGGGCCTTTGGTTGGGGATTTTTTTTTGCAAAAGGCTTTTGAGGACATTAGCAAAAACGTTTCCCAGGCTTGGAGTATGTTCTCATTGGCCAATGAAGTCAGTGCCAGCTGCTGTTCTCCCTGGCAATGGGTCTTGCTGCCCACAGTCTGTCCCATTTTAAGCCAGCTCCCTCCTTACACCTCACTGCCTCTCTCTGCCCAGGCACAAAAAAGCCCTGTATATGTTTCTCTTTTGCACAGAAACCAACTATCTAATCACCTCTTCCCCTCTTCTGATCCTTATCAATATTCTCTCTTTTCAAGTTATCAGGTAGTTCTTTTTTGTGTTCTAACAGATATACATTAAAGGCAAACTATTTTCTCTAAATTTCTCCTTCATTTTAAAGTTTGTTTTTTCTGTTTCAGGGTTGGAACAACCAATTTTTCCCATGTATTTCAGTTTATGTGATAAAAAGTAATACCTTTACCTTGCCTATAGAATTAACATGGTCATTTCCACTCCATTGTTCACTCCATGCACTACCCTTTCCTTCCACTTAGGAGATGCACTATTTAGGACAACAGTGCTACTTCATGTTTCTTCACTGCCTGGCACAATTGGAATCTTTTGTTGTTTTTTATGTATCACACTAAAAATAATTTCTAATAAAAATAGTAATTATTAGAGTTTATTCAGATTATTGGAAAAAGAGGCTAAATGGGCTAGCAATATAAAAATTATAAAGACAATGACCTGGTTACCTCTATGTCAATTAGTGCACTATCATCACAGGCAAAGCAGTAAAGAGACTGATTTAGAATACATCCACAATATAATGGTAATCACTGTTTTATGGAAAATAGGTCTTAAATGTTGATGGGACTATGTATTTGGTTAATTTGTGTTTCAGTTAATGGTATGTATGTTAATAAAACTTCTTTGAAATGTTGTGATGAACACTTTAATTGTGTCACATAATGAAGGAATAATAATAGCACAATGGATATTCGCACTAAACAGATTGAGAATTGGTTGATGGGCAGGTCTTAACAACAACTATAAATGTCAGACCACTGTGCTGTGATCGTCTTTTTGCCAAGACTGGCAGGGGCTACTTCTGAACTGACCACCATGCAAGCTCATGTCTTCATGAATAACCCAGAAGAGGTCCAACACTTGCAGACAACAAAGAGGCAACAGAGTGCAAGTTAATTGTGGTAACAGATCAGATTTATCTGAGTGGCTTTGGTGAAATAGTTTCATTTACGTAACATCAATTTTAATACAGCCAAATACAAGTGAAAAAGAACATATGCCAAAGTACATAATGGATGGAGGACTCTGGTTTCAAATTTAGAATGATGCTGGGGATCATGGTTAAATTACTGATTGAACTAAAGATCCAAATGCAATGTTGTGACAAATGTCCATGTCCACATTGTAAGTGAAGAAGTGGAAGTGCCTTAGGAAAAACTGCAAGAATGACACATGTTCATAAAATATGTGACTATGACTAAGCGCCTTAATCTATTCAAGAGAATGTTTAATTAGTCCCCTTGATCGGAGTATAGAGACACCACTGTCAGGAAGACACTTCTCACAGAAAGCTCAGCACAATGAATATGAGAGAGAAATCTGGACTAGAAACAAAGCATGCCATTGCAACTAAAAGGGTAAAAAAATTCTGAGGAGAGGTTCCAAGAAATGCATGCCACTAACCACTTTATGTAAATTAAGACGATATTTTTCTATAAATATGTCATGAAATAAAAAAAAGACAGCCTTGATGCTGGATTTGCATGAGGTTTTGCATCCTGGATCATAGAGGGGGCCAAGGTACATTGAATCATAGAATCTGCCAGGTTGGAAAGGACCTCTGAGGTTGTCAAGTCCAACCCTTGATCCACTACCATGATCACTTCAGTCCTTAAATACCTGTGAATCTGAAGTCACACTTGAGGTCTTTGGCAGAACAAGCATTTTACCACAGTCCAAAAATTTATCCTCAGACCAATCTTTCTTCTGAGTCAAGAAACTATGTGGTATCTTCTGTTCACAGGATGTGAACTGTTTTGGCAGATGTCATGTTTTCACCTTTGTTTTCTTCTGTTAAAATTTAGCCAACAGAGAAGTATCTGGGAGCAGATTCAGCATAGTCATTAACCTTGCATGCACCCTGATCCCGCCTGGCTGCTGTAAGCAGTTCATATAAGTCACACTCAGGTGTGACTCTGGCATTAGTATAACTGCCTTTATTGTCAGAACTTGATACTATACTTATCTCAGCTCTTGGTCTATTTTCCTGTTTTCTAAAGTGATGTCTAGCTGTGAAACATAAACAGCCCGTAGAGTTTTAATCGGTCAATGACATTTACAGTTGTAGCTCTCTTTAGCCTTATTACTGAAAACAGATTCTAATACAGCATATTCCAGGCCAATACTCCAGTCTGCCTCTTGCTTGTAATTGGCAATGCCAGGTACCCATAACAATTCTGCTGCTACTAATACAACTTAGTTGTTATCTTACATATTCTTTCACCAGTCAAGTTGGTGCAATTATTTTCCTTTTGCACCCATAAGTAGCATGAATATCATGATATGCTAGACAGTAATTTCTCATGTGCTCTGTAAAAATAGTGGAATTTTTCAGTTCCACAATGCACAGCCATTATTATTCCATAAAAATAACAGCTCCTTGGTATTCCTGATTAATATTTTCTGTATGAAGGCAGAGTGGTTGCACAACCATCAGTTCCAAAGAACTTTTATAATTACAAGTGCAGCCCCTATCTTCTTGCTTTATTGTCTAGTCTGTCCACTGGTACATTAGGACAGCTGAGATTGACTAGCAACCAACATCATTATTCACTTGCAATATTACTGCCAGTAAAATGGCATGGCTTGTGGAACTGCCAAGTACCAACCATCCAGCAGAGCTGAACATTGCAATTATTCATCTAGTGAGCAATTTTTCCCACTTATTGTGGGCAATATTTCTTCAAACAATTTAAAAAATTTTACACAGGAAATTGCAGGTTAGGATGCGAAATGACTGGGCTATATCCTACTACTTTATCAGTATGTTTTCTTCCTGTCTCAATTCACATGTACTGTAGGTAATACCTACCTTACCCTAACACCCTAACATCATGTCTTAGTGTTCATTGTTTTTCCCATGTTCTGCACTGAGTGCTGGAACTGGAATCAATCTTGGAAGCTGCATGCAACAGCATTAACTTCTTTAAACACAGTCAAGGAGGAAATTATTGTCCAGTAGACTTTGCATCAAGAAAGGGATCTGGAGTGTCATTTATTACCATGATAAACAGACTTTCAGCCACAGAGCTGAGCCATCTTTTACTGTTTCTTTCATTCTCTTTCTAGGGGATAGAATGTTTTATAGTTGATTGTTCAACTAGAAATCAAGACAGCACAGTCTTCATGTAGTGTATGACTAGCCATTTAAGATCCTAATATATGCTCAGTTCTGTACCAGTGGAGGACAAATCCTTGTCTCTAACATAACTGTAAGAAATTTTAAGCAGTTTGGGAATCAGGTAATTCCAGGCATGATAACGAAATAATTCTTAAACTGTCTGAATCTGGGTAACTTCAGGCAGATAAGTAGAGAGCAGTATGATGAATACATCATCTCATGTTAAGCTTCTATGTAGTCAGTGTAAAAATAATCATTCTAAACTTACTTCTCACACCAAGGCTATTTTAGGAAGCTCTATGAAAATTCAGAGACTGCCAAAATCTTTCCCAGTAAGTCCAGTTTCTGTGCAACCAGGGCAAACTTTGAGCAATCAGATTTGCTTCCTTAGCAGAAATTTTTTATATCCACGGCATGAGTAAGTGCAATCCTCTCTCGAAATGCATTCCCATCATCCACAATTATGTCCTTGAGTCAGAGAACTGCAAGTACGGTACATTCTGCTGTTTCTTTTGCTGCATCCATGCTGTTTATTCTCCCACCACAAAAGTTTTCAAGAGCACCAAGCTGTTGTTATGACTCATAGTAAACACCAACGCAAAGCAAGCAGACCAATGTTCTTCTTCCCTGATTTCACTAACACACATTCAATTAGAAGGAATAAGGAAAAAAAAAAAAAGAGAGAGAAAAAGAAGAAAATAACAAAGATTCAGTTCTTATAAGCTTGTAAATTCATAGTGAGAAAAGAGAAGGCTGGAGAGGACTAGACAAGAGACGAACAAAAATACCATAGCAATTCAACACATGGTGAGGAGGTGGAGTGGGATAACACTGCAGAAATGAATGCTTATGACTCTTGCATCGTCGCCCCCAAAATAATCAGCCAAGAGAGATAATTACCAGGTTTAGCTTAAGTATATATATGTGTATGTATATGCAGAAAGGAACAGAATGAAAGGGACTGATTAAAACCTCCATCTCAGATGAGGGATAGGTTCAATCTATCACTTAGCAGCCACAGATAAGCTCTAGGTGAGATCAAACGCAAAATTTGAGTTGCAAGATTTCTGACAGCACTTAACAAAATTAATTGAGAGGGTATAGTACAGATACAACTCTAAATCTGTTTACAAAAATCCTCAAATAGGACTTCTGAATGTAAAAGTTTAAGAAGTTCATTGAAACAGCCTTCAGCCAATTTATGAGCTTTACATAGTGGAGTTTTAGTTGGAGAATGCTGGTGGGTTCTACCCGAGAAGTGAGGACAAAGATCCAGAATTCTCCACAAGACCAATCCACACCTGCTACTGCAGCTACTCCTTCATGGAGCATGTTAGACAATATGGATGACAAAATCTGTGGCAATAACACATCCTCATCACCTTTGACAGTCAGTCTATCTTTTTTTCTGAATCTGTATTTAAGAACGTAATTTGAGGTTCTCATGTTTGGCTTGAACTTGAAACCATTTTGTCAAACTGAACACTTTTGCACTTTCAACATGCAAGGAAGTGAAAAATAAAATGCAAACTAAATTAAATAGCCTTGCTACATATAAAAACTATTCAGTTTGTTCTCTGACTTAATATCATAAGTTGTTTTGAGGAAAAAAAAAAAGAAAAAAAAAATGAAACAAAAAACCAGAGATGAAGTTAAAGGAAGGCTGGTAAATGTGCTCTGTAAACAAAACAAAATACATAAATTCCCTCAAAAGGTTTATTTTTTTCAGAGTGAACATTGCTAATTTTAAATAAAGTAGTGAGATGATACAGCTATGCAAACAGTATGTTTTGTTATGTTTGAAACAATTTCTAAGCCATTATTATCTCTATTGTTCAGGTAAAGGTCAACAGTCAGGTAACGCTGAAATATTCATCACCACATTTGTCCTTAAGTAAATTCAGCCTGAAGATTATTTTTAGAATGAAAGTTCCCTTAAGGAATGTGAAAGAAGATATCAGTAACTTTTAGGGTTTTAACTAAATACAGAAGCCCATATCATGGTCTGTTTTGATAGTAAGTTTTTGTTTGGGGATTTTTTAGAAATGACTGCTATTCATATTAAAACTCGCTCTTAAATCTCCAAGTTGACACGATGATTTATTTCATGACTGGGCCAACATCCCTCCTAAAGTCAAGATCCCCAGTTGTATACTAATTCAGACAGGTCAACCACCTGTCCTTTATATGGAATAGGAAAATAAGAAGTGATCTTACCTATACTGCCACAAAAACGTTGAGGTGCTGAATAAAGAATTCCTAGAATTCACAGAGTCACAGAATGGGTAAAGTTGGAAGGAACCACTGGAAATCGTCTAGTCCAACCTCTCTGATCAAGCAGGGTCCCCTGGACTACGTGGGAGGATTGTGTCCAGATGAATTTTGAATACCTGCACATGCAAATCCAGTCAGCCAGTTACTGATCAGCTGGCAAATTTACATTCTGGTTTTCTATTGCTCAAATTCAACCTTGATATTCCATTTCTGTAGTAGAAATTTTAATTTGGGAAAATTCAGAAACCATATTTGGCAATGCAAATTATTATTCCAAAGAACAAGATATAAGATTTAGTTCACTGCCCTGGAAACACATTTGAAAGTTTCTGTGTTCAGAATATCAAGATTAGAGAATAAATTCTATTTAATTATGTTTACAATTCCATGTTTGAAATGCTTATCCTTTCTGTAAATAATTTCAGTTTTACCATTTTCTTCTCTGTGAAAAAGACATTAAAAAAAACCTCCTTTGCAAATGTTCCCATCAGCACAATAAGTTTCTTCTTAGTATAGTTGCAATCAACACCAAGGCTTTTCTGCAACAGATTTAGGGACTCAAAACAGCAGTATGTGGACCACATACAACTACTAAAAATGTTACTCTTAATTAACATTTGATAGGAAGTACGGAGCTACACAGCAGGAATAACTATAACCACAGAGAAGAATGGAAAAATTATGGACAACTTCCTCTAGCTTCAGGAAAGCATCAGGAGAAGTTTCAAATGGGGAGGAAATGAAAATAGAAGAATCATAAAAATTACTCATAAATAGTCCTACACAGAAAGACTAAGATTAAAAAAATCTTGCCATGGGCCTTAGGGGAGCCATCTACCACAGATTTTGGGATCATGACCTGGAAGAATGCTAAGAGTTCCTGTGTAGAACAAAGAAGTTTTAAGGTAGCCATGGGAGCTATCACCAGTCAATACTGACTTTATTTCATTTCAGAGTGAGTGTTCTTGCAGAATTCAGATAATTTTGATCCAGGATTAATCAGTTTTAATGTATTTCCACTTATTACCATATCTGTGCTATTACCTTGTCAGCAAACTGTGAGTGTGAGAAAGTTCCAGAGTTTACAAGGAGCTACAAGCAGAGAAGGGACTCAGCAAAGAACTGAGTGCTTGCAGCACAAGCAAAGAGATCATTGGGAGAAGCAGAGGAGATGATGGTCCAGACCCTAAAGTAACAGCAAAGAAACTTTCCATAGATCAGAGACGACTTTGTAGAACTTGCTGAAGCCTGGGTAGCTACTGAGCTGTCTGAAACCAGAAGGAAACAACAATCCAAATGCAATGACACAGTGGCAGAAGGAGATTTAATTATGGACTTCTATTCCATCTCTAGTTGGCTTCAGCTTTCATTATTTCAGAAAAAAAAAAAAACTAACTATACTAACTATGTATATTCTCATAAAATCTGACATTCTCTTTAATTTAAAATCTTGTGGAACTTTGAAAGTTCAGTGTAAGAAAAAGTTTTAAGCAAATCCACTTCAAAGTTCCAGAAAACTGGTCAACTTCTCCAGTTACACCAGACATGGCCCTACCAAAAGGCTATCGAAGAGTTCCTTTGATAGCACTGCCTGTGGTGCTGCACAACCACACAGTTGTTCAACCACACCTGCACAACCACACACCTGCTCCACCAGCCATTTAGATCAGGACAGAGCCTCGTTAAACACCAGTCAGGAAATATTAGTGGGAGGGCACAACCTACAGTAACTGTATAGAATTTCTGTCAGGGGAAAATGTCCTAGGCAGATATTCTTTCCTGTCATATCATTCAAAGAAAAAGAAACCACTATTTCTGACACTTCCACAGTCAGCAATGTTATGAGTAGCTGTAGCAGCATCTTCTGGAAAGAAGAAAATTAGATAAAAGGGAACTAGCAAGAAAAAAGTTTAGAATCATACAGTGGCTAACTTGATTTAATCAATTGCCTTACCAGGCTAAGAAAGAGATCTGGCATGTGGCCTGCACTGCAGAGACTGCAGTGGCATGCATCCAATTATGTAAATCTGGCATCTAAGTTTTTCTCCGCTCTGCTCCTAATCTTGCAACTAAATTTGTAATACCGGATGATCCCTCTTTTCTCATCTCATATACAGGCACAAGTGAGGGATGGGGTCTACTGCACAGTTGAATGAGCTGGAACTGCTTTGAGAATGCAGGAGGGCATGCCTTTTGAAAATGTTTGGCTGTTAACCAGAGGTTAACATCTCTCAGCAGCTAATGTCATTACAAGCCAGGGGTATTTCAGAGAAGAAAACATAAACATTTCCCAATACCCTTCTAACAAATAAATTATGACTCAAGAGAAAATTAAAAAAAAAAAAAAACAGAGAAGGGAAGAGACTGCAAAGAAAATAGACGTAACTGGTGTCAACTATGAAAATTAACTCCAGTGCCTATAAAATAGGGAGCAACCAAACACACTGATGGTCTCCCATTACCCTCAGTTTCTCTCAATGCCTTTTTCTGTTGCTATTTTGGTAGCTTTTGATATACACACATATTAACTGCTTAGCTAAAAGAAGGCAGAGAAGGGCGTTATTCTCTGATTGCTGACTCCTTTAGATGGCTGTGTCATTTGCACTTCACACAAGAAACAGTTTGACAAAGCCCTGCATGCAGTCAAGTCCCACATACTTGTCTCTACTCAGTGCCACAAATGTTCAGGTCTCTCTTCAGTGTTGGCTGGCTTCTGGCAGTGCCTACACAAGACAGCACAAGAATGCTATTAAAAGACACATGTATTATTCAGTGGGACACTGCCCAAACTTCACCCACTAAACTGAGCAAAAGGAGTGCAAAAAATGCACAGGTCAGTCAATAGCATTTTCAGGAGTGCTCATATGCAGAGAGAACCATGCAATGCAGCTTAGTGTTTGGATAACCCTGTACATAAGTGAGAAAGAGACCCATGTAATATACCATGTATTTTTGGTACTTCTGTAATTGGGTGGCCCACTTAGAAAGGGTCCTATGAACCCTAATCTTTCACTCTTACTTTTTTCCTCTCACTTATTTTTTACTTTCTTTCTCTGAGCCTTAGATTCAGACACCACCAAACAAGTCAGATGGTAAGCTAGAGCATCTGGATACTAATTTTCAGTAAATGGCCCTGCAAATACCAGCTGAGGCTTTCAGAGTCTTCTTATAGTCCAATACGTAACTCTACCAAGGGCAAAAAAACATGTGAGCAGGTTCTTACCACGCTTTGCAGTGTAGAACCGAGTAGAGTTGGGCATCTTTGCACAGTCTGTCCTCTACACTGACAGCTGTGCAGGCCACAGCATGGAGTGAGCAACATACTGTGGGAACATCCAGCCGTACCCTCATCCTATCCCTCAGTTTCAGTATTTACAGGAAAATAACAAAAGATTGGCAAGGAGGATTCTAAACACACTCGTAACTTGCAGCTGAAGTGTCAAAAACACATATATTGTACTAACTGTTGTTTGGCCTTGTGTGTTGGACAAGGAGAACATCCATGTGTAGATAACATAAGCCTGTGATAGACTTAGAGGCATCCCACAGAACATGCTGGAGATTCCTGCCCTAGTGTGGAAAAGATCAAAGCACAGTGGTAGTTACACCTGCAGGAATCGAGAACAGCAGGTTTTGTGATCCTCTGGCATGGACAGAGCTCCAGTGCCTGCACCCCCATCTGTGTGCCTCTGCACCCCCATCTGTGTGCCTCTGACAAGATGCTGTTTTGGGGATCCCCTCATTAGGGAGGTTGCAAAAATTACTTTAATCTTTGCATTTCATTTGTGGTTTTTCGTTTGTTCCTGTGTCCTGCCTGTGCCAGCTCACACAGCCTTTCAGTTTGCTGTAGGTTTGAGCTGTTTCACAAGTCTTGAAGCTGACATATCCTTCACAAGTCACATGTTGGGGACTGCTACTCTATAGGGCCCTGTTACTCTATAGGGAACTAGAAGGCAAAAAGACATAGGAACTAGCCAGTCCTGTGTCTGAAGTAGGAATCACAAACCTTGTCTTGGTACTCCATCTCACTCAACAAATAACCCATACTGCTTTCCAAGAAAATCAGTGTTTGTGCACAGTCACTTCCAAAAATTTGTTGTATATATAGCATTTATTTTTTTAAACTACCAAAATATAGGCAAAGTGATTTGTCCCATCTTTTTACGGAAAGCCAGACTACTCCAAAATACATTTTTTAAAAGTCGATTGCAAGATGATTTTCAAAGCATAGGTCTGTGCAGTTCTCCACAGACCTTTGATCTATGTCTTCTTCAGTCTCAATTTGTTAAATTCAATATCAGCATTCATAAACATTGTTCTCAATCTATTGATTTCCTCATCTGTTTGCTTTCTTTGACATTGCTGAGTGTTGGCTATCAGCCAGCTATTACAATCCTACTGTGTTCAGAACAAAACTGGTGAAAGGGTTTCATTATTGCATTCCCCAAAGCAGTTGCTTTTGCTTCTAGTCTTCTACAAACTTAGTTATATTAACACTGTGTTATGAAAGACAATGTCCAGATGGACAGTACTGGAAAAACCACATCCTTGTTTTCAGCAACACACCCCTTAGGTCATCACCTGTCTTCCTCCCAATATTAGAAGACATTATTACATTTCTTAGAAAAAGTCTAAGGGGTATGGTAGGCGGAATTTTTCCCGTATTTTATAAGCAGAGAATTACATCAAATCACAAAATGGTTTCCAAAATAAAGGTGTTTCATACTGCGAGTTAATACCAGTGGGATGAAGAAGTCTGCTGTATGTATGTCAAAGCTCTAGATTTCTTCAGACTCGTACTCAGCAGCTCTCATTCTACAACTGTTTAGACAGACATGTCTAGTGTTTATTACTTGTCATAAGTTGAATATTGTTGGGTTTTTCCTCAGGAAAGATATAAGTTTCAAGAGGAAATTATGAAAACTTGCTAATTTTCTGTGGATCTTGAAATGAAGGATAAAAACTGGAATTGAAACAAGAGATTAGTAACTTTCAAAAATACAATGAGAGAGCCATCTTCATATTTATGGAGGAAATTCCTTTTGCCCAGTATTCTGTTCACTCTATGCCTTTTGGCATCCCTGCCTTTTTTTCAGGATCACCTACTATAGTTTAAACACATGAAACAGTGAAAGAAACAGTGAAATAGGTCTGATACTTGGCTGACATGATTCCACTGGATTTTCCCAGTGGAGAAAGTAAGACTAGTAAAATGACAGTACAGGTAAAAAAAAAGAAAAAGAAGTCGAGTTTAAATCAGTTGCTGAAAGAACCTGTCTCCAGATTTCTGGCAACTGGGAATAGGGGATCTCTCCTCTCATCTGCCAGCTAAAGTGTTGCATTTTCTGTTTAATACTGTCCTCTAGTGACGGGGAAAGACTTTTCAACTGGGAGGTGAACATCTTTCAACACGTAAAAATGAGGTGGAAAAACATCTTGAAATTACGAGTCAATTCGTTAATTATTTTATTGCCATGAAGGGACTTTAGCATTAATGTTTATACCTGCTATGCTTCAGGTAAAAAGATGCCTTCATCTTGCAGTTGCTCCCGAAATCCCAACTGAAAATTGTCATTTGAGTTTAGGGCATAGCACTGTAAGTCAGGCTCACCCAAATGGGATGAAAGGAGCATCCTATAGCTGCATACATTTGTTGAATTCTAAGACTACAATCTCTACCATGGTACAAAAAGTGTTTCTGATTCTGTCAGCGAAGGTAAGAACTGATACTGCATTGTAGCTAAATTCTTGCATCTTTCCTCAGGTAGCCTTTAGGCCTAGAGAAAGGTGGGTATCCTCTAAACTCCATGGTCAATACTATAACATATAATAAACACTGCCAGTTGAGAAGTCTTATAAGTAGTCTTAAAAAATTTATTTTAAGCAACAGTATTAATAATTTTATCGTTTTGCCATAACAGCTAGCTTTTTCTTTTTTTTTTTCCTTTTGCTAATGCCTGTATTTTTTGAACTGTCATGAGAGGAATAAGCTAAAACACCAAAAAGTAACACAGATTGTCATCTGGAGTTTTTATATACAGATGAAAATATAAATCATTAATCTGGCTTTACTGAGGTCTATATTGGTAAGTCTGGCCACCATTTTTTGTCTCATATTGTATCCTTTTACTGATAGTATTCAAGCACGTGGAATAGTGTGTAGATACGAATCATTTTAAAGCAGCTATTTTCTAGCCAGTTTTATACGAAACAGACGAAATTGTGGAAATTAGAGTTAATTAAACTGTAACACTTATTTAAATTCCCTCCCTTCTGATACTGCTCAGGCTGCTCTGAAAGACTCATTTCGTACTGTTAATTCCCTTTCCGTGCTGTGTCATAGAAAAAACCCTTTATTTCTTAAAGTGAAAATTCTCACCCTCCTTGCCAAGCTGATTGACATTTCAAAGATTTTTAATACTAAACCAGGAAAAGATAGTTCCCACTTTTCCCTCTTTTAACTAACCTGGTTAACCATTTCCAGGTCTGCTGAAAAACTATGGAAAAACAGTAGAAATCTCACTAACCCTATTATAAAACTCAGCATTCTTTGACAACGACAACCTGGCCACACTCCACCACTGAGAAGACAGACAGATGGACAGACAGATGTAGATATCAACAGGGTGCCTGCTGCAAAGTCAGACCCATCAGAGGTGATGTTACTGTAAATTGGCAACAAGAAACCCCTAAGACTTAATTTGTGAATATTAGTGGGCCGGCATTCTTTTATTATCAGTGCTGGACACACAGGAGGATTGCTCCCTTAATCCTGTGTGTGTCCCATTCTTGGCTCAGCATAGCTAATATTTACTTATAATGTTACATGTTCAGCAAATGTCTTACATATTCACTACTTCCCTTATAAAGTTCATACATATGTTAATTAGTTCTGAGAAGCTCTTTGGAAGTCCTTATTTGGTCAGTAGGAATCTAATTATTGCTCTTATTTTTACATTGTAAAATTACTGAAAAATGGAGAATTATTGCTCTGAGTGATATGAATTCCTTGCTAGTTTTTCCAGTCAGGGACAGCAGCATCCCAACTGCAACATCATCGGTGGCAGAACTCACCTCCCCTGGACCAGCTTTGAGACCCCACCTCACGTCTCAAAGTGGCAGGGTAAATACACACCTAGTCCCATTTTGCACACAGCTGGTGTCAGCTGGAAAACTCAACACCAAGCTCTTGCAAGTCCAGTTGCAGCAAAACACATATTAAAGCAGCTCCAGATGAATCAAAGCCCTGTTGAGATGGGCAGCTCTGCCAGGGATCCTTCCACAGGATCATCCCCACCCGGAATCTACTGCAGTTTTACTTGAGCACCCAGGCCAATGTGTGAGAACTGCTTTCCATTTCCTTGGCACTGTCAATGCATCTCCCAAACTGAAACCAGTCCTGACGCGCAGAAACACCCAAAGATGACACAAAGTTCTTGTCAGGAACTGTAGTGATAGGACAAGGAGTAACGAGCAGAAACCGAAAGAGAGGGAAATTAGGTTAGATATTAGGAAGAAATTCTTTACTGTGAGGGTGGTGTGGCACTGGAACAGGTTGCCCAGGAAAGTTGTGAATGCCCCAACCCGGCAGTGTTCAACCCCATCTCGTGGGAGGTGTCCCTGCACATGGCAGGGAGTGTTGGGACTAGACGGTATTCAAGGTCCCTTCCAACCCTTAACGTTCTATGATTCCATGAAAGCCGGGGCTTCCTGGTGCTGTCCTCATTTCCGCCCTGCACGCCTTGAACTTTGATTTTCTCGAACTTGTGTAGAGGCTTTTTGCTTCCCTCGCACTCTGTGGGGAAACAAAAAGCGCAAATGGCAGCCTCGATGCGCGGCCAGGCCCGGCAGCACCACCTGCCGCCGGCCACGGGCAGCGCCGCCGCCGCGGGCGACCTGAGGGCGGGACGGCGGCGTGAGGGCGGGCGGTATGGGGGAGGCCGCGGGGAAGCCCGAGGGGAAGCCCGAGGGAAAGCCTGCGGTCCCTCCCCGCTGCCTGTGCGGGAAGGTGGCAAACGCCGTCATCGTTTCCAGCTCCGCGGCCCCCCGAGCGCCCTGCCCTGCCGAGGGGCTGGTCAGGCAGAGGGCGGCCGGGTGCCTCTCATCGGCAGTGCAGCCGCTCAGGAACAGGACAGCCCGTATCTCCAGCGCCCGCTTCTCACACTGTTTCCTTTCGTAGATGAAATTTTTCCAAACCCTCATCAACCTCAAACTGAAACTCTTCTAACCCCCCAGAGTTCTTCTCTGACATCCTAACCCCTAAATCTTATTTTAGAGAGAATCTCCTCCTAGAGAATGTTCTCATTCCACCACAACGCTGACCTGAATTTCCAGTTCCCCTTTTCAGTTCCACATAGTTCCCTCTTACATTTTCCATCGGAGGCCAGCTTGGTGTGGCTTCTCACTCCTTAACTGAGTTCTCCACAGGCAGCATTGTGTGAAAGATAGAAACATAATCTTGGTAAAGTGCTTTCTAAACTTAAGGGACTTGGAATTTTCCAGTGCTGTCATTTAAGGACTCAGTTCTGAGGTAGGAGCATATGTACCTTTTGCCTGACCTTACTGTCTCTGCAAGTCAAAGTGATGGTGTTTTCTGTGCCTATTATTTCGTACATATCATCTTACATGTGTCTACAGGTAGTTTCCCCTGCTCAAAGCAGTCCATTCATAAAATTCAGCCTTTCATCCTGTTTTGCTATGTGCTTTTCATACCCGAGAGGGACTGATCCTATGGCATGACTCTAAGTCTCTTGAGTCTCTGTTCACAACTTCCACATCTTTCCCAAGTAATACAAGGTCTAGTATTGAACTGGCCCTGTCCAGGTCATGCTGGGTTGTTGGGTTTTGGTTTTTTTCAACAGTCCTATTTGCAACAACAGACAGGAGACAATGAAAGAACAGCTAAAAGAGAAGTGAAACTGAAGTTATAAAAGGAAATTAAGTTCACCATTTGGTACAGACATACCATGTTTGTAACCTCTAGATACACTAAACTCCCAAACAAACTGTTGATGCTATGTGCATGACAGTACCTGTTTTTCTTGCATTCCTCCTTGGCATTTCATTGAGGCAGCCTGAATTTTTCCACAACTCCTCCACCTTCTTCTATTTATGCACTATCAGTAGCCTCCCATGCAAAGGAGATTCATTTGCATAACAGTCAGGTAAAGACTGATAAACTCAGAGAATCTGGAAGAAGCCATACAGAAGTCACTTCAACTCCAAGAAGAAATCCAGCAACTGCCACACACAGCGGGTTTATAACAGCATGTCTCACTGCTCTGCTAGGTAGACATGCACTCAGCAGCATGTAAAGAGGAGATGCCTTTCTGTCTGCATCCACTCAGTGCAAGTGAGCACTAGACACTCATTCTTGCTTGACTTTTACTTTACATTAATAACACTGTCTACAGATAATGCAAAGATGAGATTCAGAATGTCTAAGATTTGCTACTATTTCCATTTGAAATGTGGTTACACAATAAAGGATTCAAGATTAATCTGCTTAAAATGCTAGAGATGTTAAGTGACAAGAAGCTGGGAACAATGATTTAGAAATGGCAGCTCAATTATGCAGCTTGGAGAAAAACAAGCAGAGATTGAAATTGAAACTGAAATGCCTTTAATTCATCCTATTTTGAACCAAAATTCGGGTAACATTCACTTACTAGTGAACAGCCAGGCTCAGCTGCGAATAGAGTCTATCTTAAGAGCAGTCTGAAGGCAGTTAACAAAGGAGATGAAACACTCACTTTTAGACAGTTGCAGGAGGGAGGCAGGAAGGGAAGAACACTCTGAGGGATGCCCTACATAGCTCTGGCCAAATGAACAAGTCCAAAGGTTCCCATGAAGCAGGGGTTAACTGAGAATTTGTTTCTCTGCTTGTACAGGAAAGAGGCCATATCTTAGCCACAGGCCATGAATAATCCTGATGAATGACCATGTCAGATTAGCTCCCTGTACACATTTGAGAAGAGTAGACTGAGTTTGTAGGGTGTTTTCTGAGTTTGTTTGCTCAGTCTTCAACTGCTAAGCCTGAACAGCATTGACTTTATGAGCTTTGCCAAGGCTGCCCTCAAGACCAGTCTCTTATTTCAGACAGGGAGCAAGCATCCAAATGCAGGTCACCTATGTAGCCTGACCATACTTTGCTAGGATGGTCTGGTACAGTTACCTGGAAGGACCAAGGCACCCATGCACCAATGGGATTCTGCCACCTCCCACCCCACATTTTACCACTACCACCTAAACTGTGAGTGGAGGTGGCCCCAAGCTCCTAAACGTGTTCTAAAATGTTCTTTGTAAACAAGGGAAACATAATATTACAGTATTTTTTTCTTTGTAGTTATAATTATTGACATCAACTATTAAAAAAACTTGGGGGCAGTTGAGATTTTTTTCTGTCTTAGTTTAACCATATGCTGTTCAGCCTGTGTGTCTGGTTGGGGGGAAGATTGCTTACTGAGAAAAAGGAGGTTGAGAGTTTCAAATCCACACCAGAGATTTCTCTTCAGTTATTAGGTGCTACAATCTCTTTAAATTTCCGTTTTTTCCACTCTACTCAGCACTGTGAGGCCATACCTGGAGTGTTGTGTCCAGCTTTGTACTCCCCAGTACAGAAGAAGCATGCATATCCTGGAAAGATGCCAGGGAAGCACCACTCCAGATTAATAGCCTGGAGCATCATTTTCTATGAGGACAGGCTGAGGGAGCTGGGACTGTTCAGCCTGGAGAAGACTCAGCAGGGATCTCATCAATGCATATAAATACCTGGAGGGAAGGTGCAACAAGGACAGAGACAGGTTCTTTTCAGCGGTGCCTGGTGAGAGGATCAGAGGCAATGGGCACACACTGAAACACAGGAGCCTCCATAGGAACATCAGGAAACAGTTTTTCACCATGACCAAGCTCTAGTACAGGCTGTCCAGTGAAGTCTCCATTCTTGGTAATATTCAGAAGCTCTCTGGACATGGGTTTGAGCAACCACCTCCAGGTGACCCTATGTGAACAGGAGACATTGGACCAGATGACTTCCAGTGGTGCCTTCCAACCTCAACTGGTCTGTGATTCTGTGAAAGACTGTCTTAGTCCATACCTCATCTACAAATTACAGAATCAAAATATCCCAGAATGGGTCAGGTTGGAAGGGACCACAGTGGGTCATCTGGTCCAATCTCCACGCTCAAGCAGAATCATCCTAGAGCACGTGGCACAGGATTGTGTCTAGACGCTTCAGTGAGGGGGACTCCACAACCTCTCTAGGCAATCTGTTCCAGTGTCTGGTCACCCATACAGTGAAGTTCTTCCCCATATTCATCTGGAACTTCCTGTGCATCAGTTTCTGCCTGTTGCCTCTTGGCCTATTGCTCAGCACCACTGAGAAGAGCCTGGATCCATCCTCTTGGCACCTTCCCTTCAAATATTTAGACACATTGATGAAGTCTCGTCTCAGTTGTCTCTTCCCGAGGCTGAACAGGCCCAGCTACCTCAGCCTTTCCTCATAAGAGAGATGCTTCATTCCCTTAATCCTCTTTGTTGCCCTCCACTGGACCCACTCCAGGAGCTCCATGTCTCTCTTGTACTGAGGAGCCTAGAACTGGACAAAGCACTCCAGGTGTGGCCTCACCAGGGCTGAGTAGAGAGGCAGGATCACCTCCCTCAATCTGCTGGCAACGCTCTTCCTAATGCACCCATATCCAGTGGCCTATTTCTCCATTGCTTTTATAATTCTCACAAGTTACTGAAAGAGTATTCAGTGTGCATACACACACACACACACACACTGTGGTGGGGAAAAAAGGTGGTTTTCCCCCTGGAGTTAAAAAAATGGTAACCCCCGAGGGGGTGGTGTCTCTCTTGGTGTTGACCCAATCAGCGCCCCTGCAAAATTTAAACATATCACACCAGACTGGAAAAGAAGGATAATGTTGTAGTTGGAGAAGAAGTGACCATGTTTTAGACCACAAGCTGAGAGAGAGGGGCCAGGAGCCCCATTGGGGGCCAAGGCCCTCCCAGCCTCGGTTGGAGCTGCAGAAACTCGGAAACAGTGTTAAACTGGACCGAATTCTGTGACTGAAGAGCTGGAGGAGTCTTTCTCCACTGTGAGTGGGCGGCAGGAGCGGCGGCAGAGACAGCACTGAGCAGAGAACTGTGGCCAAAGGCCAAAAGAGATAAGAGGGAAGCAACAAAGACAGCATGCAGCAACACAGATATCCTGCAAGGAGAGAGAGAGAGAGAGCCAGCAACAGAGCAGAGAAAGCTCAACAAAGACAGTTTTGGGGTAAGAACTGAATCAGATCCTCCAAAACCCCTTTGAGACCCCTCCTAGGGGGAGAGGGTAGACTCCTACTTGATGGAAGTCCTAAAATGCAACATGCACTGGAGAGAGGAGCTGAGAAGCTCATAGACATCTTGGAAGCTGGACCGGGATGGCCAGATGGAATACAGGGGAACTGGCCTTGTTCCCCCTCCTCCCGCTGCTGCCACACTGGCAGTTTTGAGACAGAGCAAAGGAGCTCTGATAGAACACTTAAGGCAAGGACTGAACTGAAAGCTGCCCTAAATGTTCTGACTCGAGGGAACTCAACCCCTCGAGGAAGGGACCTTCATGGGGGTCTTACATCCCATGATATGACATGGTGAGGTGAGGTTTTGTCCCGGCAATCGCAGTCCACGGGAGACAGACCTTCGCTTGAAGCCGAAGGGCTGAGAGGGGTGAGAGGAGACCCCCTTGTGTGTGAGGGAGGGAGAGATCCAACTACAACTCCAACTACGACTGCTGCATTGAAGAAGAGAGACACTGCTGCCCTGACTGCGAAAAGGATCTTTCCTTCTTCCCTTCTGGACTTTTATTGGCGGGAGAGGAGATTTGATCCAATGTAAACACTGCTTTATCATAGGAGAGATAGTTAAGATTGTGTATATAATGTATTATAATATTTATTTGTGTAATTATTGTAATATAATTCCCTTCCCCCCATATTGAGTCTTGTGTTGTACCTGGAAAACCCCTCTCACACTGGGGTGAGTTGTGGGAGGGGGGTTTGGACTCGGAAATTGGATTTTTGGGAGTCTCAAACCACCACACACACACACAGACATACACAGAGAAAGAAAAACCTCAACAAACAACCACCAAATTCTAATATTGTAGCATTTTACTTTCTGATGGAAATCACTAGCCCAGGATATTCTATATTTTGCATATTTTGTCCCGTTTGCAAACAAGCCAACCACCTTCTTCCCAGGAATAGTTTACTTCTCTAAATATAATATAGGAAGGTATTTTCAGCTTCTTTCAAGATAGCCTAGAATAGCAGCAGTATTTGAACACATCAAATTACAGTGCCTCAGAGCACAGAGAAGTAGGACTTCAGTGGTTTGATTTAAGGACCTACCTAAAAATGGGAACATAGCAATGACTAGCTGAGGTATTTCTAATACGTCTATTACCTTGACACAACAACACATATAGATGTTCCTCATTTCACAAATAGAGGAACTGAAGCACAGAAAAACCCATTAGTGATGTGTAATCAATGAGTCAGAGTAGAGGAAAGGAAGCATATCAGGAAAATCTATATGGTTGAAGAGAGTTAGAGAACAAAGAGCTGTGAAAAGCTTGGCTGAAAGGCTTATAGTGATCTTAATGTGTACTTACCCATTTAAATGCATGAAAATGGCACACTTAAAGCTGAAAAATTTGGTACCTTCATTTTTAATTGACTGGAAAGAAGTGATTCTGTTTTCCTTGAGTCACTCCTAAATTACTTTTATTTGGGTATGGGGGGAAAAACAAACAAACAGAAAATATCTCCAAAACATACATAAGTTCCTTGATATAGTATAGCATCTACAGAAACAGCTGTGCATGGTTCTCAGCTTGATTCACTGAGAATGGTCCTGATTTTTGTTCCAGTTTTTTCTTTTCCCTCCTACATAACTGCAGTCAGATTTTTAACCCTTGGAGTTCTACATGTGTTCCAGCAGTCACACACATCTAAGACTTCTCTTTATACCATTCTTGTGCATTTCAGATAAAGTGTGCAAAATCAGAATCCGATCAGAATTCCCCATCTGCAGGTACCAGAAGCAGCAGCCAGGCATTGTTTTACACAGAATGAAATGGGTCATAGAGAGCCATGGAGGCATATACCATACTAAACAAGTAACAAATTGAAAGCATCAACCAGAAGGCCATGGGTAAGGAGGAAACCAAACTGGTATCTGTTAGAGTCTTTCTTTAAAATCTAAAAGATACAGGACTTATGACACAGGAGCTCAGGAATATAATGAAAATATATTTCCACATATAGGAGGTAGACTGTGGAGCTAAAAAAAGAAAATGATCAGAGACACAATCAGTAAAGGTGCATGAAAAACAGTGTTCCCCTCCTGTGATAATCCCTAAGATTTTGCAGTTTCCCTTGCTAAATCACAAGTCCAAATCTAAAAAGCATTCACAAATTAAGCAAATACAAAAAAAATGTCTAGACAAAGAGATTCTGCTTTGATGATTTTGAAGGTCATGTTTTCATAAGTGGCTTAATTTTATAAATGAAACATTAGTTGTCAAAAAGAAACTAAATTTACTTTTTTTTTCAGAAGATTAAAGCAAGATGTCAAAGTTCACATAAAAATGAGACTAAACCTTTTTCACAAATAGCTTTTTCTGAAAAAACAGGTTTTTGAATGAGAAAAACAGCCCCTGAAAATTCTGAAGCAACCATAATAATCTAATAACCTCTTCCAAACCTCAGGCTCTATAGTAAGGAGATGTTTTAAAAGAGTAGACAGACCTTTTTTCTATGGATGTTCTCTCTATTCCCTTTGAACCATGGCATATTTGCTGTATAATAGACATCACAAAGGCATTCCTGGACATTCACGGGTATGAAA
Source organism: Corapipo altera (assembly GCF_003945725.1). Taxonomy (NCBI): domain Eukaryota; kingdom Metazoa; phylum Chordata; class Aves; order Passeriformes; family Pipridae; genus Corapipo; species Corapipo altera. The sequence continues at coordinate 14,535,146 of NW_020884872.1, forward strand.
GAGAGGAAAGAAGAGGTGGAATTTACCCTTTTTTTCTCTCCAAACTTGGCATCAATGAAAAGATGTCCATTGCAACCCTGATAACAACAAGTCAGATTGCTATAGACTAGTGATTATGGTGACAAAAAAAAAAGTGGAATGAAAGTGAAAAAATCGATTGGCACCATCTAGTACTTCAGAGACATGGACCCTTTAACTGTGAGTTATCTCTATCCTTCTTACTTCCAACACGAATCGTGAATGTATTACCATACAGCTCAAATATATTCCACGTATGGATAATAGTCTTGTAAAACATTTCCATTAGCATCATGATGTCTTTGTTCTGGTGTACCCAGAATAAATAGTATTCAGAAGAAAACATTGGACTGCACATTAAACTGCTCTCAATCTATTTCATGTTGTAATAATGCAATTCCTACAAGACAAACATATTTGTCTTCATTGAAAGTGTTCATCAGCAAGGAGCAGAAAGTAGCTGAAAAGCGATTTACAATAAAAGAATCAAAGTGGTTAATTAGGGTATACATCAGCCCTTTAGTGGATGTAATAAAAAAACACACAGAACAAACTAATAAAAATTCCTAGGTTGATGCATATAACTCCTTGTTGAATTTTAAAGCTATATATGAAAGATAGAGAATTGTAATCAAAATTGTATTAGCAGCTCAAACTCCAGTTACAAAGTGTAGCCTAGATGCCTGCAAGAGGCATGAAGGATTTCGGTTTGCACTGTCAGATTGACAGAAAAGCATGAAGTGTGACCTTTCTTGTGGTCATTAGAAATGGTCAACAATTCAACAGATTGGTTATTCTGATCCTTATAAGCAGCAGGCAGTCTGAGAATGTAGTGGCAAGATAGCAATTCAAAGCCAGCAAGGTTGAGAATGAACTACTTAAAATGACAGAAATGGAACAAATGTCTCATCTAACTTGGTCTCCTTCTATGAGAAGGTGACCTGCTTAGTGGATGAGGGAGAGGCTGTGGGCGTTGTCTACAAAGACTTCAGTAAAGCCTTTAACACCATTTCTCACAGCATTCTCCCAGAGAAACTGGCTACTTATGGCTTGCATGGGTGTACTCTTTACTGGGTAAAAACTGACTGCATGGCTGGGCCCAGAGAGTGGTGGGGAATAGAACTAAATCCAGCTGCCAGTGGTGTTCCCCATAGCTCAGTACTGGGGCCAGTCCTGCTTAACGTCTTTATTGGTGGTCTGGATGAGGAGATCGAGTGCACCCTCAGTCAGTTTGCAGATGACCCCAAGCTGATTGAGAATGTTGATCTGCTAGAAGGTAGGAAGGATCTCAAGAGGGATCTGAACAGCCTGGATCAATGGGTTGAGGCCAATTGTGTGAGGTGCAATGTGGCAAGGCAGCACTACAGACTTTGGGAAGAGTGGCTGGAAAGCTGCCAAGTGGAAAAGAACCTGGAGGTGTTGGTCGACAGACAGCTGAACATGATCCAGCAGTGTGCCCAGATGGCCAAGAAGGCCAACGGCATTCTGGCCTGTATCAGAAATAGTGTGGCCAGCAGGACCAGAGCAGTGATTGTCCCACTGTACTTGGCACTGCTGATGTCACACCTCAAGTACTATGTTCTGGAGAAAAGGAAGCAGGGAGGAGGGAATTATATCACTCTCGACAACTACAAAAGAGTTTGTAGCAAGGTGGGGGTTGATCTCTTCTCCCAAGTAACAAGCAATAGGACAAGAGGAAATGGCCTCAAATTGCACAAGGGGAGGTTTATATTAGATATTAGGAAAAATTTCTTCACTGAAAGGGTTGCTAAGCATTGGAAAGTCTGCCCAGGGAAGTGGTTGAGTTACCATCCCTGGAGGTATTTTAGAAGACATGTATATGCAACACTTAGGGTTTTGTGGTGGGCTTGGCTTGAGTCAATGGTTGGACTCAATGATTTTGAGGTCTTTTTCAACTTAAATGATTCTATGTTTCTATGTTCTTTATTTTGGTTATTGATGGCTAAATCTAAAGCTACATCAGTGATTCCTTTAACTTGTAACTTCTTTAGCATTTCTAACCCAAGCATTATTGCACTATAGGGTCATATAATAAAAAGTAACACTACTTGGCTGTTTTAGTCCAGAACCCTTCTGTTGTAGTGTATGATGTAACAAGCATTTACCAAAGAGAGCCACCAGATGTACCTGTTCTGCACAGCATGAAAGTGCTGAAAGTGGTAGCAGAAGATAAAAAGTCACCTGCAACATGTCACAAGAAGATAATTATGAAATTCTCAGGTTGCCTTAGGATGTGAGTGATACCCTTCTGTTACCCAGAAAAACATAAACTGTATTCAACAATCCCTGACCTTCTGACATGAGGAAAACTTCCTTCTGCCTTCAAATTTAGTGATTAATTTAATCCTATAAATGCAGTACGTCATCTAGACACTTCCCAACATCCTGCCTTGCAACCACATCTGAAAGCTGACTTACATTTCCAGGGAAAAGGAGGGGAACCGCCTCCATGCCTTGTTGGCTGTGCCCTGGCATACCAGATCACTGTGGTGCAAATGGAATGCAAACAAACAGCAATGCCACATCCTTCAAGAACGTCTGAAAAATGTGCTTCACCTGCTGCCTTAATAATTACATTAGCCTTTCTTGCAGCTACCTCGTACTGGTGACTCACTGCTATTTTATGCTCAGGCAAAATCTTCAGGTGTCTTTTTGCGGCCTCTTACAATTGTGGTCTAAAGTTTACTACAGAAGTTTCCATTTTAAGTCCCTGAGAGCATGTCTTTGAACACTGCACTCTCTCATTTCTATCCCTCTTTATAACATTATGCTGTCTCTGCTTTTATTATTCCAGAGGAGAAGGGCATCTGTTTGTTTCTCACTACTGATGGAGCCCTGCTCTGACTGTTAAGAGCAATGGGCTTTATTCTCTGTGGCATTCACAAACACAGACCTGTCCCTTGCTGCACAGATGCTAATGGATATTGCACCCCCTAACATTTTTTGTCCCTCAACCCAATAGCTCCCTGGGCATAAGAAACAGTTGTTAAGTGGAGACAAACCACAGAGAAGTGAAAAGAAATGAGGAACAAGATGTTTATAGCAGCAGTGGGATTAGTTATTTTTTTTCTTAAAATTATTACTTTGTGTCTATTCCTCATTAAGTTTCCCAAAGCTAAAAAGGCAGCATTTTTCAGCCATTCTTGGAGGGATTAAAATCAGACAAAATGTAGTAACTCTCTTGTCACAGCATGGTATATTGCCATCTTGTGGTTGGTTTACCTATACATTGCTGAAAATGTGAATAAGTGCACTTTTCTTCTTGTAATCTCATGTAAGCATAACCATTTAAGAAATGTAAGGGAGGCTGATCACAAGTGGATGAAGTTTCAGATAAACTGAGAAAAAACTCAGATAAACTTAGTACCATTCCATCAATCTTTTTCTCTTTATGTGTGCCCTCTATTTTTCTGAACTGTAACCTGTATACAAATTGCCTCACTGATGTTCTTCTTTCTTATTTCTCGTGCTATGTTTAATGAAATGCAGTTCAGTGACATTTTTTCTTACTTTTACTTTTTAATATATTTTGTATATGATTCTGAAAATAGAATCTGATTTTGTTGAAGTAAATTTAGCTGGAACTTTGATGGGACCAATGAATAGCTAAAAAAGCACCCAGGAAATGTGATGATTAAAGCTATATTGCAAGAGAAGTGTCTTAGTTAAATGTTTATATGTCCTGCTCAATAGACTGATTTTTTCCTAGTTATATCTCCAGAGTACACACACACAATAAACATCTGCACAGAAAATTAAATACATTAAAGGGAAGGGATGTCTCCTTAGTAATATACATGAGCCCAAGACATATCTACCTGAACAGGAGTAGACTTGGGCTGGCACTTTAGTGCTTTCCTGGATTAATGCCCATAAAGAGATCTGTGTTGATTATGAAACTGTTCTGTTTTGGTGACAGTGAGAAGAATAAATCACAAAGTGACTCTTAGTAATTTCATCATTCCTTTGATCTCATTCTCTTTTATAAAGATGGAAGTCAGATATGAAAAAATCGAGAGAAAAAACAGTGTAATCAAGTTACATTGGTAATAGATAAACATAAAAACAAGACAATCACTCTCAGTTACCACTTAACACTCTCTTATAGAAAATCTTCTGTATTTGGAAGTCTTTCATACTCGTTCTTAAATTGGCTGGATTTGAGTTTTCAATATTTAATAAACTTGAAGTTTCTTCGGTCTGAAGGAAGTGACACCCTCACTTGACCTGCTGCTTCCTAAAGTCGCTGAAACAACTTCCCTGCAAGACAATTGTGTACAACTTCATACCTTCAGTGTTTGTATGGGGATTTCTGAAAACAAAAATAAAAATTTAAAACTCACCAAAAAGCACCCCACAAGTCCAACCACCCAACTTGGCAGCTCTCCCTTTCCTGTGGTTCATTCCACAGTTGTGGTCAACTGTGTTAACCCTTCCCTAGCAGAAACAAAAAGGACCAATGTTTACAGGCTTCCACATGGGAAGGATAAACAAACCATGTGGCAGAACCTGACCCTGGCATCAACTACAGTTGCCCACTGATAACTGCTGATACCAGTATGTACTTCCTAGAGCAGCAATTCAGCAGCTGCAGCACACAAAGCTCAGGGTAAGCAAAAAGTCATCCAAAAAAGCACTGCAGATCTTCACGGGAAGCAGAAATGAATCACTTCCTTTTTTATAGTCCTCTGTCCTCCATTTTGTTTTTTATGGGAAGTTGGGGAAGAGAAACAATCATAATGTTAATTTTCTGGGAAGTAGAGAAAAAACATGAAACAGATTTCCAACTATAGTTTCTCATTCAACAGTGTCAGTTTTAGCAGTTTGAACAATTCCAGGCCTCCTTCCTCACACCATCCCTGTGGTGCAAATGCAACTGGTTTTGCCTCAAACTCTTAACAGACAAGCGTTCTGTCTGAAAAATAACCCGGCAAAATGAATTTCGCTATCTTCAGTTGTACTAGGTCCCTGATGCAATTCACTGCTTGCCTACATGGGCAGTAGAAGAGAGAGAAGAGGTAATACTGCAGCAGTCAGCCATGGAAAAGTGAGTGGGTGGCAGATAGAACCTGTTTTCTTTCATTCCAAGTACCAGAAATGTACATCAAATTTCAGCTATAGAGTCCTTCTCCCATTTTCAGAAAACATTAAGCTTTCAGAAAGCTGTCTCTTGGAGAGCTCAGTCCAACTAGGACTGTGTCTGTGCTGCAATTTCGGCAATACAGAGATAGATAGAAAATATCTGTACATAAATAGGAATTTCGAAAGTGCCTTGGTACTTTTCTCTGATGGATTTGAACATCTGTTTTGAAGTGTAACTGTACTTGTGTAACAATTCCCAGGGTACTAACTCTGTTGCCTGAACAGAGAAAATCCAGGTCCTTCTGTGCTAAAAACATGAGTCCCATAGGATTGCCAGTTTTCCCTAGATAAGCAATTAATTCAGCAGGTAGCAGCAGCAGACACCAATGTGCCCACACAGTGGACTGTGTTATATATAACCAACCTCCAAATTTCTCTTTCAGCACTTCAGATGATGAGAAGGGGAGGTGAAGCAGTTTGATGGACTGAATTAACTACCCTGTGTTCCAGGTGCCTTTGTGATTGCTGGTGTCAATAAAATATGCAGCAGAAGGTGGCCTTTACTCAGTTTTTGATAGTCCGCAAATAGAAAGGCCGTGGTCTAGGCATGAAGAAGACACAGCAGCCTCAAAAATGAGGAGTTGAACTATGCTTCATATTTTTTTCAAATATGCTGTGATTTCTGAACCAATTGGCAAGTTGGATCAGGCACTAGGGTTGAACAGAGAGCATGGCTGGGACCCTGCAGTTATGTTCAGTTTAGCTGGGAGTTGTGCCGGGAGGCATGATGTATTTAAGGTCCAAGTACAAGATGGTGACACTTGGCATTTTCTGGAAGCTGATAGCTCCAGGTAGTGGCAGAGTCACTGGCTATGATGCAGCACTAATGTCAGTGCTGTCACTCTTAATATGGAGAGACTGCAAGTGCCCAGAGGTTTGTTCTTGTAGTTTCTGCATTTCTGCTTTGTATTTAAGGCAAACACTCTTCCCTAGACAACTGCAGGTGGGATGTCCCCTGGATTTCTCCAGAAGCTACAGGAAGCCCTAGCAGAAGTGTCTTGGGACCTGTAGGAATTGTCATCAATGACAGAAGGTAGCATTCAAGGAAAATTTTAATTTGAAGTACATTTCCTTTAAAGATATCTCATTGGATAAAATGTGTCTTCATCTGGAGCTACTGATTTCTGTCTAGAGACTCAAGCATTATAAACTATGTCTAGATAATATGAATGCAAACTTTTTAAAAATTAAACCCTTGAGCATTCTTTTTGTTGATGATGGTGGTTTTTTACTTTAAACCATATAAAAGGAAAAGAGGGTATTGATTGGATCTGGCAGGTGGTAAAGCAGTTTATCCAGGCTGCAATCTCTCCGAGTCCAGCCAGTTACATCTTTCCTATTTTAAAAGCACTAACCATTTTCTTTGTGCCTGGCTGTCAGGGAAGAGACAACCATGGAATGCAATGAAATTATTTTACTTCTCATGAGGCAGGTGGAAGAAGACAAGAGTTTAGTAATGACTCCAAAGTTGTTACCAAGTCATCTCTGAAACATATATGAACTCTGGGAAATGCTGTACATATCTTCTGTATAAGACAGTGCTGAAGCTGTCTCTAGAAGATTGTCTACAACGAGATCACAGCTGAACAACATCCAAATCACATGGAGTGGGAGAGGCAACATGTAAGGAAAATAGCAGGAAAAGCATCTAAATAAAAGGCTAAATTCAAAATCATTCTTGAAAAGTAAAGCTACTGGAAAACAAGGAAGGGGATCACAGATTACAGTCTCTGCTTTGTCATTAAAAGCAAACTAGAGATCATGAAAACATTTTTTAGGAATCAGAGAGTATCTGTGTTAGTAGTACTGTTAAAACCTTAAAGGTGAAAATAATTTACAATTATGGACATTTATAATGCTCTACTTATATGTAACACTGAAACTGTTTTAGGTGTATTAACATGAGCATCTGAAATGCCCTTGCAGCACCTGTTAAATTAAATGGAGAGTTTCTGAGCTTCCTCAAATGTTAGTCCAGCTATGACAAGAAAATCCTAAGAACTGCAGAATATTTTATATATAAAGGTTTTGAATCGTGAAGAGCAGAAGACAAGCATCAAAGAGTTTGGGGGTTTGCTCTGGAGTTTTGGGCATAAGTCAGAACATAGATGAGACAACAGAAATTTACTTTCTCAAGTCTGTAAAACCCACTGTTGCTTCTAACAAAGTTCACTGATATCCCCAAGGAAAAGTTCTTATTTTCTCAGCATTTTCTTGATGTATACTGCGTGCTAAGGCTATATGGATAAAATGGTTGCATAACAGATGCAGATTTGCTTATGGTACACTGGAAAGCAAGAAGTGACAACATGCTAATCCTCACAAAGATTTTGCACCCGAATGATGTGTGTCACTTCCATTCACTTTATATTCCATATTCCTCTTCCCACCAGTTCCACCTAGATGATTGATTGGACTCAACCCCTGCTCCAGTGATGTGTGTGACAGCTCTGGCTGCAGTGTAGAAGTGAGAGTCCATAAGCACCTGTCACTTTTCTTAGGTGAAGGTTTTAAAATAAAAGGTGTAACCTTACTACAAGACAAAACTATCGAGTTACATGGTCTTGACTGTCATTAAGTGTGAGCAAAACTCTGTTATAATCTACCAAGCAGAGCTGTGAAATAAAAGGGCAACTTTAAATTATTTGTCTGCTTCTTGAAATGACGCTTACTGCCGCTGGAATTCCATGTTTATCACATCCCACAGACTGCCAAGCCAAATCTGCCCTACTTTGAAGAAAATTATAAATTCAAATTGGTTTGTGCCGGTCCTGAAAACTTCACCAGGAATGTAAAAGTCCATGTGGCTGGCAACATCATCAAGAAGAGAGGTTTTGAAAGCTTTGGAATAGGAATTGAGTGAACAGGGCTGTAGGTACAAGATAATACAGAAAGGACATCCATCTTTCCTCTGCTGAATGTTAATGGAGGGAGGGAAGCATGGGAAGGACAGCAAGCTGTTGTGGAAGCATGGTAATCACTGGAGACTGCAGATGTGATTCTGACCAGATAAATAGATTTTGATTAAGTATCAGAATGCATTTTTCTCTTTTTTTTTTTTCATCTTACTGTTCAGCACAGAATGACGCTTTGGGTCCAATCCCAAACCCTACTGAAGACTGCCATCAATTCAGTAGACTCAGTACGACACTTTTTAAATTATTTCATTCCCTTTCAGAATAACGCAGCCAGTAAGAACACTTTTTGACACCGTGGTAAAGTCATGACTATCACTAGTCACACTCGAATGCAGCTGCTCGAAACCGTATGTCCATTTCGTTTTAGCAAAACAAATTGATTTCCTGAATGCACTAAGAAGAGATTAAGACTTAGTTCCAACTCTGCACACTAATAACAGGCAAAGAAAAATCTATGGCTGTGTAGACAAAAATGTAAACAAAAGAAACATTTTTTTAATCACATAATTAAGCTGTCCTGATTATATAATTAAAATGTAAACAACATCTATGGAATAAGAAAGTCAGGACACAGTCAGATATGATACCTTTCCACTGTCTACACCCATAACTAGGGAGGAAAGTTACAATTATGGTCTAACTCTCCTTAAGTTGTCATGGGTCCACAGCCTAGTTATCCTATTAAAAACCAGCATTTCTGTCCTCAGATTTCTAGTTTCTTACTTAGTTTTTAACAGACCACACCTCTAGGAAAGGAGTAGGTCTGGGTCAGCCTTTAAATGTCCAGGACTATATATAGTGACTGTGGGAGGGCATAGGGAGGAAAGTCCATCCTGCACTTCTTGGGACGTAATCCTCTGGTTGCTTTGCAGTACACCACCAGTCCATCTTGGTCAGAGCATTTTGTGCCAACAGTACAGCCTATTTCAAGCAAGTCCAGTGTTTTTGATATGATACTTCAGTAGGACCACTTACCCAGAACAGACCCCAGTTAAACTAAGATCTCTTCCTTCACAACAATGTTGAACTAAAAAGAACAATAAATTACACCTGTTTGCCCAAATCAAACAGCTTTTCCCATAATAGAAATCTATGTGGGTACGTCTTGGTGGTCTTTCAGTGGAGTTCTTTGCCATCCAGTATGCCAGGCTTATAACCAAGGAAATTGAGAACAATCCCCTACTCAGCTCAGACTTCCTACTCCATGGTAGGGGCCTTCTTCGAGATGTTTCTTTCTGGCTGTTCCTCATTCTCCTCTCACACTTAGAAACACATGAGCTGCCACACTGCATCAGGTTAAATGCCAGTTTAGCCCAGAACATGGACCCAGTAGCACTTATTAGCCAGTATTTCAGGAAAGTGTGAAAGAAACAGAAGTATGACACAATAGAAGTGTACAGCAATAAAATAAATGCCGTTTTCCAGCAGTTAGCTGCTTAGGAGCTGATATTTGGGAATCTTTACTGGACCACAATGTTTAATAACCAAAACTTGATAATTTTTATTTCATTTAATATCTGTTTTTTCATCCTTTTGGCCTTCTCTTTCAAGGAGTGCTATGATTTAATTTTGAATATTGTAAAAAAAGTTTCCTTTTGTGTTTTTTTAATAAACTTACTGTAGATAATTTCATTGCATGTCTCCTCAACATAAGGACAAAAAAATGGCATGTAATGATTCTCAATTCACTTCTCTGAACCATTTTTAGTTCTATAGGCTTTTATCATATTACCTTCTCATCCATCTCTTTTTCAAACTGGAGAGATGAAGCCTGCCTTTGCTGTTGTATATCTTTGATCACCTTGCAGCCCTTCTCTATCTCATCTCTATTTTCCTCATACCTGCCTTAAGGCTACTGGGGAAGAACTGTACGGTCCTTCAAGCTGTGGGAGCACTGTCAGTTTATGCATTGGCATAAGGACATTTTCTGGGTTTACTCCATCCCTTTCTCAGTAATTCCTAATGTTTCATACATTCTTTTGACCTGTCTTCAGGACTGATCTGATGTTTCCAGAAATCTAGCCACAGTCACTCCAAAATGTTTTTCCTGTATAGTAATAGCTAATTTAGGGCCTGTTAATATGTATGAATAGTTTGAATTATTTTTATTCCATTTGCATCACTTTGCACTTATGATCATTAATTTTCATTTGTCATTTTATTATCTAGTTGCACAGTATTATGAGATTCTGCAGCTCTTTGAAGTCAGCTGTAGATTAGACTGTTCTGAATAATTTTTTATCAGATGCAATCATCTCATTGCAGTATTTATCCCCTTTTCCACTCTTTCCACCTTCATGTATTCCATTCTCTGTACCTCACATAGATTTTTCTAGAACATGGCCATCGCCCCCTTCTCAGTCCTTTTCTAGACTTCCTCCTCAGAACACGATGAAAAAAAGATATTCCTGAATACCCCATTCCCTTCACATCTCTACAACAGGCTGTCTGTGTGGGATTCATTCCACCTAACTTTAGACAGTGACATCTATTTCTGAGCCAAGTTCTCTCTATAATCAAATAGAGAGGAAATAGGCAGTGCTACAGTGGAAGTGATCCAACTCTAATGTAAATGTCTAAAACGCATCAGATGATTCATGTCCTAAAAGTGTTTATTCCTCCTCATTGACTCAAAGGGAGTCTGCAGTGAGTGGAGCAGATGCAGATTATCTACGTCAGAGGCAGAGACATCATAAATTAGGTGAGAAGAATCCTGCTTTTCCCTCGCAGATCTCAAAGGGCCGCAGACACATAATTTTTCTGGTGGACTAAAAATCCAAGAACAACATTCCTAAAAGACCTCAGACATGGAGTAGGGAAGGACTGGGCTTACCAGAAGTCTACAGGGCAGCACCGTTGTGATTTGCCATGCAGGGAAAATGCAGCTTCCTTTGCACTGTATTCCATATAGCAAGTGGCCCAAATGTAGCCTGGAGCTGGTCCAGCTGGATGCAGGCTTCCTAGAACAGAGAGAGCATGGAAATATTTTACATGCCCTTTCCCTCATTCCTGCATTACCCTAGCTCCAGAACACTGTAATGTCACCACAGGTACTATCAGAAAATTTTGGCTTTCTGCTCTTTCCTGGGAAAGATTTATCTGTGTCATTACATCATTTCTATAGCATCATGTCTTTCACAGAAAGAACAACCTTATAATGGATATATGTACTTCAGCTTCTCTGCCCTATCCTACTCACCATCCTTTCCATTCCAAATAACCTGTCACAGCAATCAAGAGTCTGATTGCTGGCAGGGGATCATTCACTTACAGCTTTAAGACTGTTCCCTCCACAAGTTAATGACAAAAGCTACATTTCTAAAAAAAACAATGTTCCCACAACAGTCCACTGAGGCTGCTAATATAATCCTGAGACACTTGGTAAAGTTACCTCTGAGATCTGTTTTACAGCCAATAATACATAGGAAAAGTGCTGAATTCAGGATGTAAAAAAAAAAGGAAATATTCTAAAAAATCTATTTCCTTTTCCTTTATGCAATATTCACCGAGGCACAAATATCCAGGGAGCAACTTGTTCTAAAGCTTCAAACTGTTACTGCAAATTCATGTGCACTGGCTAATACCCTTAAGCAACTGAACTACTCTGAAAATATAACTTATAAAAATACTTTTTCTTCTGTCAAGGAAATATTCACAAAACAGCCTATAAAAAGTCTTTTAAAAAAATTATTTCTTTTATCTCCAATTAGACTACAAGGCAATCTTCTGGCCCTAGCTTGAATAAAATACTGTCTAAGAGCAATGAAGCAGTAAGATATATAAAGTATAGTACATAGAGAATATTACTGCTTACTCTAGGAGAAATGGAAATATTGAAGATGGTATCAGCACAATATTTTATTAATTTTTATTTTATTCACTACAGCTGAATGTGGAATACCCATGTCCTCTCCAGAAAAAAACCACTGGATGTGGTGTTTGGCTTGGAACTCTTACCCAGAGACTGGTGATTAGTGCCAGCCCAGAAATGGCAAAGGAGTGCAACTATTCTCCCAAAAGAAAGCTTGAACCAAGAGACAAGACAGCAAAGGATTATTTAGGAATATTCTGTGATTAATAGGAGAGAATATCATTAATCTAATTATCTAAAGGTTAATCTAGCACTTAACACAAACATTCTGTATATTTTTCCACCTGAATAATAAGAGAGACTTAGCAAAATACTTTATATACTCCCAGAAGCTATCAGAGCAATGAGATAGAAAGCACTGGAATTCGATGTAAAGCCATACCAAATGCCTGATAACTAAAACTTTAGGAAAGCATGACAGGGAGATGGAGGTTAACCTAATATAAAGAGGTATGTAAAGAAAAAATCATATAGTTGCTATAATAAACTGTTCTAGTATGAAGGTGAGGTTTTTCTGTGCCCAGTGGTACAATGTGGATGCCCCAGCTGAGTGCTCACTTCTGGGCAGTGGAAAAAAACCCAGATATTTCTGGGGTATAATTAATTTCTTCTTAAATTAGACCCTTAAATTAGGACACAGCTGTGGAAACCCCACATCGAGAATGCTGTCCAGTGAGCAGGCTCCCATCCCTAGATTCCTACTGCCCATTTTTACTAAGGAATTTTCTAGCTATTATTGAATGCAAATGATGTGTCTCAAGAGCCCTATCATTTATCTACTCATTCAGAAAATCTCACTGAGCTGTATTCTTGTGTAACTGCTTAGGACCTGCACAAATGCTAATGGAGTACTCTTATGCTTGTCTGAAATTGATTCCTCCATGATATGTAGAGAAGTTGTTTATGGGGCTTCTTCTTCCCCCATAATTATTTTTTATCTCAGGAAGTTGATGGAATTGCAGTCAGAAACTTCGGGTTTGGCCTTGTGTACATTTTATATGCCTGTGTGTTACAAATGGCCTCCTGGCAAAAGCAAGGTTTGGCAGTCAGCGGCGATGCTCAGCTTTCAGACAGTGCCACAGCACAGCTCTCTGCTTCAGGGAGGCTGTGCTGGGAACATGCCCCAAGCCAATACAGAGTTACAGAGGACAAAAGCACAGAGCTTGCACATCTATTCAGTATTATCCTCTTTCATTTTTGTAAATACCAAAAAAAGAAAAAAAAAATTTTACAACTTCTTTTTTGTTTCAAGGGAGGTAAGTAAAGTTTAAATTAAAGTAAAGGCATATAAAACAAGTTTTAGAAATTCTTGAGTCCTTGAAGATTTCACTGATACTGCAAAAGGAAATGTCTTTTTCCTGATCACCCAGATGCTGCTTTTCACAGATTGTAATATATTTTACTGAAGTGGATAAAAGTTTTCTCCATTTTGCCCACCAGGAAATGCATTCATCTCATTTTTAGCACTTAATTCCTGAGTGCTCAGAATTAGTTACATCAGATAAAATCTTGGAAAAGTTCCCTTTAACTACAGCAGGTCCAAGATTTTACCATGGGCTAGATTTTCAGAACAGCTGCTTGCTCCTGAGTCTGAGAGAGATTAATGGAAGCCTCAAATGCTCAGAGAAGCAAAAAATCTGGGTCTAGATATAGGAATCTCAGGTTGAGCAAAAGCAGAGACATCTCAGTTCAAACTCAGCTTTTGAAAATTTGTCTGCATGTATAAGAATTCATTGCTTTCAATTATTTACCCATGATCTACCTAGAGCCTAATCTGTGGGATTTCTATCACGATTATAGTTAAGGTAAAAAGCCAAAAATGGCTTTTTTATCAATACAGCTATTCTGGTAATTTGAGTGCTTTCAATTGCTCAATGCAACTTTGCCTCGTGCAGACTAGACATAGAGGGAGGGAGGGAGAGAATTTTGACAGAGATCAATAATGTAGTTTAGACAAGGCATTACAGGAGCGTCTGTCTGCTTTGGTATCTCCTTCTAGTTTACCAGTGGGGATAATGGGCTTTGGCATTTTGCCAGCTCTGCCATCCTCGAGAAAAGGTTCAATTCTAAATGTCTCTTGCTAATCCACCATCAACTACAGCACCCTTAGGAAATTAATTTTGTCTGGCATTTCCATCATGAAAAGGATATTCAAGCTACCTTACAACACACAAAACAGTGTTCTTACCTGCACAGCTCTGTGTGATCTCCCAGGAAATAACTCCTGCATTTTTCCCCTGTGTTTGGGATAAGCGAGTAGGAAGCTTTGTACTTGGAAGTGAATTCACACCAAAAACCCAAGGAGAGCATACAAAGATCACAAGCTCAAGAAACTGAGCAGGAGTAGGATGTATGTAACAAAATAACACCTCTCAAGCAGAGATGACTGATGTTAAGTTCAAAAAACAGCCAAAACTTCTTTATGAAGACAAATTCTATTTATTCTGAGTATGAAGCCCATTTTTGTTTTGCTTACTCCTAATATTTGTTTTTATTTTATTTTTGTGTCCTTTGACTGTTATATATTAAGCAACAGTCTTCTGAGAAAGCTACTTCCAGCAAATGGAAATCCATTGAATAAATATTACATGAAACAAAATGTTGTATTTTCTGTATTGTCTCCTGAAAATGGTTTTCAGTGAGCTTGACAGCAAAGTATTATTGATAACTTTAACAAGACGTGAGGAAAAAATTAGGTGGTGAAGTTAAGAACTGAGTGCGAATTTTTCGGGTGATGTTTGTAGAAAGCAAATTAGGCAGGAAAATGGAAAACTAGGAAAACTTTATCTCACAGTATGTGCAGGAAGAAAACAGTCTTGCAGTAGTACTTTAAAGGTGATGGGAAGGAAGAGTAAATCCCACACGAACAGAAAATGTAAATGAAGAAAACCAGGATCAAGTTTGGACAGCTAGGTCCAGATGCCCATTAGACTGGAAGATACCACATTATCAGTGACATGCTGCTGTGAAACACTTACTTTCAGCAGTATCCTTCACCCCTCATGCCTTGTGACCACTTCCGACATTTCTTTATCCCACAGTGTCATTTCGTCTGTTCCTGGTATTCCTGGAAACCCTGGGAGCTGTAGATACCCTCCCCAGTCAGACCTGCTGCAGTACCAGCAAGACCCTGACACGTACCTGCAGCTGCAGCTCCCCCATTATCCTATTTCTTCCATGGTCTGCCCCATCCTGTAAAAGGTGATGTGCTGCTCCGTTCAGCTGTGTTTTTTCCATATTGATCCACTTTTCTTTCAAACCCCCAAGAAAATTGTGAGAAGAAAAAAAATCTTGCTTTTACAGTTTTCCTAAAAATCATTTTCTTTCCTCTGTCCCCTTCTATGCAAGGCCTTTGCTAAGTGACTGGTTGTTCTTCTGAAGATGGTTTTATGCTTCCTCAGTTTGTCAAAACTACTGTGTGTTTCCTCACAAAACCACCTTGTTCTGTTCTGGTTTGTTACACATCTTCCTTCATGGCATTGCAAGTGAAGTGGGATATTTGGGGCAGGGATGCTTACAAAGTTCTCCAGACTATAACATAACAATTATCTCAGCATTGTTGGGGCAATGTTAAGGGACTCCAGAGAGGTTGGTCGCTTCAACTGCTGCAAATCCTGCTTCTGACTGTTGTCATTCCACAAAGCATTCCTTCAAATGAGAATTTCTGTGGCTGGATGCCAGAAAATTATGCAATGTCTTTAAAATGTGAGGCACGGAATGGATTAGTACTTTGTCTGTCTGCTGAAAATTTGGGCTATTTTCATATACTGGGATAAAGGTGGTTCAAAGAAAATGTGAAGCTGCCACAAACATTCTGTTACCGTTTGTCTGTTAGGAGCTAATACTGAAATAGCTGCGGCAATGCTGTTGCTATTCCACCACAGTGTAGGCAAAGGATCCTTGCAGGAGAGACGAAAGTGGGACACACGATGCTGCAGCCTACTTAGACCGAGGAAGTTGTGCAATTAGTTTGATTCAAAGTGATAATTGACCCAACTCATGACTATTCCTAGGATAAAAAGAGAAGGAAAGATGGTTTGGTGCTAACTCTGTCTCAGCCACTTCAGGCTTTCTGGTTATCTTCTTTATATATTTAATTAAGTACATTTGAAGGACAAATCTAGAGGCTAATGAGCTTTTACCACTCCCATGGAAATTAAAAGCAGCTGCACATGTTCCTGAGGTTTTGCAAGAAATATATTCATCCCATAAAAAATACATTAGTTGACCATTAAAGTTCTAAAACATGACAATAAAAGCAAATACGTTTATAATTAGTGCTGCCCCTCATTCATTAGACACAGGCTGGCGTCTCCTTCACTTCTCAATCAATGCTTTGCTCTTACTTTGTACTTTCTTCATTTTACCTTCATGTTTGCGTTCAGAGTTCTTCTGGATGAAAAGTACTATAAATAAGCAAACTGCTGTTACTGCTGACCTCAGCCTATGACATCCTCCCAGAGCTTCTTGTTTTCCTGGGTGTCAGACTAATTTGAAAGGAACTGCTTACATGAGTGACGAGTGCTTGTCCTCATCGAGGCGAGTTGCTCTAAAATAAATACAGGGATTTGAGTCAAAGATTTCATCCTGTCTGTTTAGGAACTCGTAAATTCAAAAGCAGTTCATGTCAAAGGCACAGAGTTGAGATGGTGCTAGATGACAGGACAAAGCCTGGTAGTACATGACTGATTGCTTTGGGAGACAAGGCTTTTGTTTGTATTGAAAGGTAGATTATGAAAGGTGTTGGCAGCTCACACCTGAATATACACTCCATTTCATGTGACTTGAATTCCAGTAAAATGTGTCATA
Organism: Corapipo altera; assembly: GCF_003945725.1. Taxonomy (NCBI): domain Eukaryota; kingdom Metazoa; phylum Chordata; class Aves; order Passeriformes; family Pipridae; genus Corapipo; species Corapipo altera. The sequence goes on from NW_020884872.1 coordinate 14,551,925, forward strand.
TTAAGGGAATTAAAAGTTGATGAGTATATTGATAGGGGTGCAGGAATTTGATAAATAGATTATTTCAGCAGGTGCAGAGAGTCATCATCTTGCAAATCTAGATGAAGTATATAAAATCAGTGTTGGCAATATAAGTATTTCCATAGAAATAGTGGTAAAATAATGTTGCAACCTAACAGTTGCACAAACTAATTTGTTTCTGCAGACCTTGAATAGACTTATAGGACAAACTTGTCTGAACAAGCATATGTTTTAACACAGTCATAAACACTGAGTGTGGAATCTGAGGCACGCTCATAGGACGTAGAACGAAATCTTGGAAAGCATGGACACTATAAATATTGTAGAGGTCCCAACACGTAATCAGCTAAATATGTGTTTCCTTATATCAGCAAATAGGAACTTCTATTACTATAGCTAAGAGAGTGAGTATTATTATTGTTTAAGATCAAGGAAATTTCGAATTCTTGTATCTACACATCAAAGAGACATTGACGGATGGGATAGAACTCAATGAAAGATTCAAGATGCAGAAAATGTACTTTCTTATCTCTCCCAGTATAAGTGATAAGTTCCAGTTTCATTTCTTGTGAACTGACTGTCAGCAAGGAACTGGAGACTGAAGGAAATCATCACTCTGTAGGATTCACTGATTTCCTATCATAGGCATTTAAGTACTGTGCTTCCTGTTGAAAACAGTGATGCAAGAGAGCAAATCATTCAGAAATGGTTTCACCTCTTTTATTTTGTCATTATCTAGTCAGTATTTCAGTCAGTCACCATGGAGCCGACACTGAGCTGCATGAGTTATCACCTCCTCGATTAAAGAAGGCATCAGAAGTGGCACAGCTGGGCAGTTCCCAGTAAAAAGCATTGTTAGAACAGCAGAGAAAAATGAAGACATTAAGGCACACTCACAACAGTATCCTTCCATTTTTTCATCCCTGCATTGAAATCTTTCAACAGAGACAAAGGAGTGGGAGATAGAAATGGGGGGGAGACTGTGGAGTCATGGACAAATGTGTTAGGGAGTGAAGGAGGGAGGAAGAACAGAGAACTGAAATCCTGAAGGATGCAAAAGGGCAGGAATAAGAGGAAAGAAAATAAAAAACAGACTTAAACAAAAAATATCTGGAAGGAAACCTCATTTTGCAGAAGAATTGCACTATTACAGCGATATTAGCATAGGAAGAAGAGAAACTTTTCTTAAAGCAGTTAGAAATCTGTAACTTTGATGGAGTCTATCATATTTTCCTGTCTCCCTCCCCTGTCAGTTCTAACAGGGGTCGGAAAGCAATGAGGGGCTGAGGATTGTAGCAAGAGAGCGGATGTTCTTGGCTACTCTCATGCTTCCTCTCCTCTCTTGGTTTCAGTTTATTCTTGTATTTCCTCTGCAAGCCTGAGACCTCGACTTGGTGTCTCTTACGGTGTTACATAAGGCACCCATCTGGAAGCAGTGTGTTGTGCAGGCAAAGAAGGGATGCTGCTGCTTTGTAATTTAGATACAGAAAAAAAAGAGCAACAGACACTGTGGTTTGTGAAATATTGGCTGGTTTAATTATTTTTTACACACAATTTCCCCTCCATTTATTGAAGAACTGTGGAATATTTATATTCTTGTCTACTCTTACACCTTTACAGTTACTCTGTAAGACTGGTTTTAGCCCTGTCTTTCATGAAGTTAGACCTTTTTGACTGATTTTTTTCCCACTGTCTCCTTTCACAGTAATGTGGTTATACTTGCAGCACATACCAACATGTTTACTGTATTTATATGCATAGCAGTTCTAGTAAGAGATGGCTGAGAACACATTTTCTGCTTTTGTTTACTGTGTTTTTGCCATTTGTTTCTTCTGGCCCTAAAATGTGATGCTACAAAATCTTTTCCTTAAAGTGGGAGATGTGGTAAATTCTACCCTCTTTCACCACAATCATGAGCAGGACACCAACTTCCTTAGCTCATACTCCTTCACCTTCTGGCTTCCCAGGTTTCTTTCCGCCCCAAACCAAGACCTGCATGTACACAATCATTTGTCCTGCCAAGTGACTCCCAGACTGGGACTGTTAAGGGAATCAAACAATTACCCAATAACAAATACAGTATCTCTTGTTGTCAACCCTTCTGCTTATTTCAAATACAAAGCACTCGAGGAAAGACATGGTGTCCACAGCGGCACAAAAGAAATTTCATTCTGAAAGAAAGTGCCACTGTTTTCCCAACTGCTGCAGTCAACAGCATCAAAAGAAAAGTTTCAGCAAAGGCAGAGGCGATGGCTGGGAGAGAGAAGACAGTGCTGGAGGAGAAAATTGAATAGACTCTCACTACCTCCACTGGGAGGTTAACTGCATTCCCCATCCAAGTATTTCATGTTCAGTTTCTCAAACTGTGTGTTCTCTACTGTTGGAAATAACATTAAAGTCTCAGATTGCAGAATGACTCTGCCATTGCTTTTTTCTGAGCATCTACACACTAAGATTTACATTTCTGGCTTTAAAATTAAATCACAGTATCATGTTTGGCACAGAGTTTGGAGAAACTTTTCCAAACAATAGCTACACAATGCAGCTGCCTGGCAGTGAGAGGGTACAATCCCAGGAGAATTTCAAATCTCAACAAGCTGAGAATTCAGTTGGCATTCTTCTGGCTCTTTAGTGTGTTACAGAAGTTTATTTATATTAAAAAAGAACCTGTCTCATTGGCATAACACTTTTGTGGTCACAAGATAGCAGTCAAGGAAAGATATAGAGACTATCAAGATTAAAAAATATACAAGTATTGATAGGAAAGTTCAGTTTAGGCAACAACGCATTAACGAATAACAGAAATAGCTCTTGAGGGATCACTTATCAACTCAAAGAAAAATCAAAATATTTGGAATATAAGATACTTCTTTCATGCTTGTCATTAGTCCAAGTCCCATCAAGACTGCTGAATTTATCTTGAGCTCTGCTGGTAACTGAGCAGATGATCAAGGTAACACAGAATTCTTTCTCATTGTATTGGTAGGCTCTTATAACTAAATTTTCAGTCTGACAGCTGATTATAAGACAATTCCCCTGAAGACTTCCCTTCACTTTAGGAACTCAGTTCTCTGTTGCATGTAGCTGAAGCAAAGCAGTGACCCTTCTCTGTTCATTTTTCAAAAGCCTGTTTGAGAAATGTTTGATTGGACAAAATAACTTGAGCGTATTCTAGGAAAAACATCTTTTATTTTGTTTCTTTACTAGAGAAATGAAACTATGCAATAGTCTACATTCAGTCATGTACAAGATTCATGGATAATTCTGAGACAGGATCATTGAAAATGCTAATACATTATGTCAGACACTTTGACCAACGGCTTTTCTACATTGGTCAGGGAAAAATTTTCATTTACAACTTTCAACTGTGTTAGTAAGCCTAATGGGATTTCATAACCAGGGGTAATCTCTTTCCAGCTCTAGTTCTCCAACACTGAAATACCAAAACCAGGGACTAAACCAAGTATGGGCAATGGTGTTCTTATCTGAAAAAAAGTGCTCACCAAGAGCATCTCCAGAGTGGGCAATGGTTCTTTGCTTTACTTTTGTAAGAGCTTGCTTAATTAGATAGTGGGTCTTCCATCAATATGTGATTTCTACCTACATTGCAGACTACAGACTGAGGAAGATATGTGTCTCTACTCACATTCGTTCCATCCAAACTGTTTTCTTTTTCAGTGCACTAGTCTTCCTTCTTATGACTGTCTAGTTAATAGTTCCTTTCCTCCTTTGTAAATACACATTTTATCATGTAAGTTCCTGTGTTTGAAACCAAATATTAGCTGACAAATAGTACCCTACTGTTGAATTATTCAATATTCTTCAGTATTGATTTCTTCTTTATTCCCACTTCAGCATGCACAAAGGCAATTATTTTGTCACAAACCTACATCAGCGTCAAGATTACAAGACAATCCTTATTTTTCTGTGTTGGTTGGATGTCGCTTTCTATGGACCTTAACAGCTTAAACAGAGAGAAGACTTGTATATGCAGTCTGACCATCAGTCAGTGTAGGCAGTAAGTGTAACTTTGATTCAGTTGCACTGAAAACTGACATGTGATATTCTGTAGGTTCAAAAATATTCATATTCTCTCTGTTAAAATTCTGACTTCAGTTTTTACTGCAGATAACAGATGCAGCACAATCACACTGTGTTTTTGCCAAATAGATTCTGTATATGATCTTCAGCAATACTAAAAGCTCCTTTCAAACTTCTGTATTAAATGAAGAAGCATCGGTGAGAAGGAAAATGTAAAAAATACCCAAAAAGTGCTCAAGCATGCCAGCAAACAGTCTGTTTATCATTTCGAATCTAGCCTGTTGACCCTCCTTCTTTCAGCCATCACTTCTTTCAAGTCGTTCAAAATACAACAGCAATGCAAGCAAGTCTCCTGAGACTGAATGTCTGCCATGAACAAAACAGTGTAGTGAAGGAAGCGGTGCAGGAATACGTGCATATATGATGTGGCTGCTGCTGCCTTAGGGGAAATGGGCAGAGGTGAAGTGAAACAGGAGGAAGAAGAATTTAGAAGAATTTTTAAAAGTAGCAGTGTACTTGGAATACAAATGCTTCACTGGAATATAAGAGCTATACAATAAGGAATCCATAGCCCAGAGGACTGGCCAGATTTATATGTGTACTACTATTTGTAAATCATACATCTCTCAGTGCTCTCTCAAATGAGGAACTTATAACTGTAATCAGAGATACACTATGGCAGGTCTCTGATTTCTTGCTTGTGTATATTTTCTTGACAGTCTACTACACTGAGCAAGAGCTTTCAAGAATGTGCTTACCCATAAATGAGTTCCTAGACTAATGAACTCTCTCTTCACTTGATTAATGGTTTTGTTGGAAGGGGTAAGAATGCAACGAATAGAAGTAAAATGATGAGAAGCAAGCACTGTGTCTTTGAGATGGAGATGACTAGTGACAAACATGTTCTGAGCCTGAAAAACCCGCATAACAGGATACTCAGAGGGAATCTTTCAAAACCTGTTGCCAAATGTAGGCAATGACAGTGTTAGATGACTCTTTCCAGAAGATGAAACATACTTGTCAACTGGTTCACTCGAGCAGGAAAGCTGTAATGTACCTTACGCAATGTTAGTAGTTTCTAACACACTGTATATTTAAATGCATGACCTCAGTGAATACTGAGCAAAGAGAGCCACACAAGCTTCTACTATAATGGTATTTTCAATCAAAATGACATTCTGCTCTTTTAGAGCAGCTATATTTTTCTTTAATGACTGATAGTTTCTAACTGCAAAGACTTGAGCTATGTCCAGGAATCTTTCCTAGTAATCCCCCAGCTTACTAAGGAATTTCAGTACTAAAACAAACATTTTTAAGGATAGTTCCACAGAAAATATTGTTTCTGTTTCAATGTACAATTTCTGCCACTGTCAGCTTTTTTACATTTTTATAAACTGACACAGATTTAAGTTTCGTCTTAAATTAAGACGAAAAATTTTGGTCATTTCCTGACCTGTTATCCATTGACCAAGATCATTTCTCACAGAGTCCTTCGATAATCACTATCCTCCAAAATACTGATGTCACAGTTTAACAACATGTTAATAGCAAACAGCATTATTTCTGCCCTTTTAAAGCAGTAATTTTGTCAGTGACCTCCTCCATATTCTTTCAAACCAGAAAGAATAAAGACACTGAAACTACAGTAAATCCACACTGGGGTTTAAATTTACAGCCCATGCAGTCACTGAAACTCCATCATTATTGCTGAGCAAAGAGCAGAGATTTCCAGATTCCTCTGGGAACTGGCTACCAAACTCCTATGCAAAGTCACTGGCACCACTTATGTGTCTTCTGCACTCTATTTAATGTTATCAAGCATTAAAGAAAATATTGAAAGAGAGAGAAATGACTAATACCTTGGTTCATGTCGGGACCCCACAGATTGCCCACCACCAGAGTTGCAGCAGAGCTTCACCCTTGAAACAAGCTTCACTCCATGTGCAGCACAGAGCATTAGCTTACACTCTACTGTATGAAGCTCCCTGGACCCCAGAGTCAGAAAGAAGAGGTAGTAGTATAAATCCTGCACTAAATGTTACAAAAAGACCCCTCAGAAAGACTGTCACCCTCTTACATGTGCCTCCTGAAAGGGATGTGTAAGCAAACAGCCCCACTGGGATGGAAATCTTTACTCTGGGCAGCAGAGATGTGAGTGCCCCACAGGATGGCTGAGAGCACAACTCCCAGGAGCAGGCTTGGGGCCCCAGGAGGGAGTACAAGGGTCCAGGCAGCACAGGGAGAGGCTGTGGGCCAGCAACATGGAGGGTGGCCAAAGACTACTGTCACCAAGGCCATGGGTGGAGGAGCAGACAATGACATCTGGGGAAGCCAGCGCTCAAGGTCCCTGGTGTTTCCCAGGAAAAGGATGTGAGGGGATGCACAGGCATCAACGGCATCTCCCTCCAATTAATTTTGCTTTGTGCACTCAAATACCAGCATTAATACATAGCAAAGAACACAATTTGGAGAATTCTCACAGTTGGTTTTGGGTTTTGGTTTGTTTGTTTTTTGGTAGTGGTGGTTTGGGTTTTGTTTTTTTTCCAGTGAGATGATTTCACAACAAGAAATTAAAACTCCAGAGTGAGAAATACAAGAAATGTTACTGAAACCAGATGAAGTAGTTGAGTTCAGTTCAATTACCCAGATATCTATAACCTCTACTCTTTTTACTGGAGTGTTTAGAAGGTCCACAGAGAGTATACAAATTTCAATGAGTCAGAGGATAATTGGAATATTCAAGTGCTTCATATGTCTTTAGTTACCAGCATAAGCAACTCATATCTTGCCTTGTTCTCCTTCAAAGTGCAACATCCTGGATGAAAAAAACATCAAGTTTTAAACTGTGATCTCAAGGTCGATCAGATAATCCAGAAAGTTACTCAGAAGTGTGATAGGTGCTTACTATCCTGAAGCACTAACTGCATCTATGTTCACTGATTGCTGTTATTTGAGGCATTTTCTGAAAAACCAAACTGCTGTCAGTTATTAGTGCATGGCCAGCTTAAAAGAACAGCAGTCTTGAAACAAAAATTTCTGTCTGTAAAGATTGTGCAGCTGTTGTAAAAGGGAGTAAGTTTGTCAAATAGTAAATTGAAAGGGGCATACCACTAGGAAAAAATGGAGATGGATCTGATCAATGTTTGCTTTTAATAATTTTGAGCAAGATAAAATACTCTACTGTAGTGGGTGGTAATTCCTGTTAATCCCACCAACAGTGGTTAAGGAAAAAAAAACACTAAACAAAAAAACAAAAAAATCCCCCAAGCAAATAAATCAAACATCCAAAACTTCCAGAAAATAAATGTTTACCAATAAAATGATGGAGGATGGACATAAGCAAGTCAAAATCATATCTCGCTATGGTATTTGTATTGCAATGTCACTTTTTCAATATTACAGTGAAGAAATGAGGTTTGACCCCAGCCCAGCCAAGTGCTTTTTGGCCTCCCTTCCCTGCCTCCACCACTATACCCAAGAGTGACACCCAATGATCCACCCACTTGGAGCTGGTAAACCAGAGCATCATACCTATTTACCAGATGTGTCATCTCCAACATTTCCAAATGGACTCAGCCCTCCTATGAGCAAGGCTTCTGGAGTCTGTGCTCAGTGTGACGCTGAAGTGACTACTGGGAAACTTCTTCAGAACAAATGATGTATTTGTCCCTGGCAACACAGTGCAGAGCATAAACATTGAAATAATAAAACCTCTGCACTTATGCCCCCAACTCTGGATTTCACTCTAATTCTAACTAATTGGGTACTTAAAATTGCATTTTGAGATTTCCTTCACTCTCCACCAGAAGTTTCAGAGAGACAGACTATGCCATTTTCAAGGCAGGTTGAACATCAGTTCTTTTGTGCATGTCAGGATTTCTTTGTTCCTCCTGGATGTCATCAGTGGTAAGAACCTGAGTTACTGCGTGTGATGAAGTTAATTTGCATGTATCAACACAGCACATATTACCAATATTCTTCTTCAAACATCAGGCAATTGAACTAGAATTGTTGCCACATTTGTAGATACCCAGTGAGAACTCCAGGAAGATTTAACTCTGCAGTTCTATAATAGTCACCAAGTCCATGACCTCTTAGAAGGTATCTAAAAGGTTACACTTGTCAATTAATATCTATCTGTAAAAGTAGGATTAGTAGAGTATTCTGAGAAATGGAATCTTCCCAGTTTTCATATTTATATGTGATAATGTTCCAGTAAAAAACCAAAGAATAAAACGAAAAACCCCAAATAACCAATTTGTTACTTTAATGTCATTTTAAAGTAATAGATAATGTCACGATTACTTTGTAGATCTCTTCTCTTTCCTGGCCTCCTTTGCTCACAGATATTAACATAGAAAAGGATATTCCTTCTTCTAACATTTCTGTTTGGTGGATTTTGGAGATATCCAAGGAGTTTCATACAGTTTACTCAAACTTTTCCCTGCAATTCTACATCTTATGTAACACATAATAGGATATGTCCATGAGGAGAATCAACTCAGTAGATTTCACGTGTGCAGTAGACTTTTCACCAGAAAGCTCCAATATTTGAAGCAGTTGCAATACCTACAGGTCAGCTACTGATCTTGATTTAACAAGAACACGGCAAGTCTATCAAAACTACAAAACTTTTTGGTTTTCTCTTTTTCTAGATTTTTTTTTTAAGTTGACTGTAGATGTAATCCTGGTATGTTGAGGCAGTTCCATTCTGACATAAGAAAAGAGGATTCATCCCTTTTACTGCAGAAGAAGGTTCACCAAGTGATTGAATAAATGGGAAAAGGCAGGAAATGAAGGTGCTATCAAGTCAATACACATGTACCAAAGAATGAGTGGCTATTACTCACATAGGTATGAATAACACATTCTGATGTCTGTGCCATTTTGCATTAGCCCAGGATGTTTCACATGCACTCATGATTATGGAAATAGAAATAGACTGTGAGTCAGAGAAAAAGTTGAGTCAGAATGAATATGTGAAGTGAGTAGAAAGGAATGGTTGCAGCCATTAGTTTTGCCTGTGAAAGGTAGTAAGGCAAGACCAGTCAAAGAACTGAAGCAAAAGGAGCACCCAAAGGGCAACTGGGTGAAATTGCCAAGACAGGTTGACAGCTAAAATGACAGGTATTTCTGTTATCCACAGTAGTTACATCTGCATGTTACAGAAGCTCAGATGACAGTTTATGTAAATCTTTTGGGTACTTTTTGTTTACATTATTTTCCACTGCCCTTGTGTTCATTATCTAAGGTATGTTTGTACCATGACCAAACAAGGTAAAATAAATCCCTCCCTGAGGCAAGGTAGGAAATCGAAAGGAGTGTTCTCACAGACTCTGTAGATGAAGGATATATAGATATTTGACTTCTTCTTAATAGGGGGCTTATTTCACAGAGCTTGAAAGAGATAGAATGCTGCAGTTTTAAATACAACAGCGAAAATGTGTCAGAGAAACTTTAGGTAAGAAAATGGGACCAAAGAAAATCAGATTTTCTTATTAAGATACACAAAGTTTTCTGTTTTGCCTAATTCACAAGTAGCATGAAACTAGTGTATGTGGAGTATTTTACTGTTGCAGCTTTGATTTACTGAATGTTGTGTTTAAGGACAGAGAAATGTTAACAAGATATCGGTTTCATCAAATCATACTTCATTCAGTGTCTTGGGTTTGGGTCAATAATTCTGTTAATAAAGATGTTCTTTTCTCAGGACAAATTTAACTTTTTGAAATAGAAATCCAACTGACCCAAGTAATTTACAAGTCCTAAAGTCAGAGAAGCAGTATTGTGCACACATACTTCTGAGCTTCAGTAATTCAACATGGGAGGAAAAAAAATTACCCTGTAATGATCGTACAAAATTCACTCTAGATTTTTGTGTTAAAAATATGTAAGTTTTGAATACACTACAAAATTCAGAGCAGTTCAGATGAATTAGTTAAAGATGCTGTCTTGCTGGAAATACACAATTTGCAAAGACAGGCAATCTCTTTATTAGGCCAATTTACATCACTGAGAAAACAAGCTTTCAGACACACAAATACTTGTACAGGTCTGAAACAGCAGAAGCATTTTGCAAAGGTAAACACAAATATAGAACAGGATTCTGAGTTTAAGTTGTCTGTTGAATAGTAAGACCCGAGAGAAAAAGTTGCAGGCAACAAATGTAGGATATGATCATGGAGATGGATGGTGATTATCTCCTGTGGGTCAGAAAGCAAAAAAGTAATCATAATCTGATGAATACGTTTAGCTCATCATGACTATTACAACTATACAAGTGAAGGCATTGGCATTGATTTTTTTTCTGATACATCCATTATCATAAGGAGAAAAATGCCATCAAGCTTTAACACAAAGCCTGGGTTCAGACTGGCTTGGCTGACCCAGGAAAGATGATGACTGAATTTTTTACTTATTTTTGAACATGACCACTCAAAGGAAAATATTTTCAGCTTATGAGTCCCAGCACACACCTATATGTTATTCCACAGTTATAACAATACAGAATAAGGTCTTGAGCTCGAATATGTGTATATCTCAAAGTATAAGAACATATCACTGGACAAATTACATGTTTAGCCTGTGTTGTAGTACTGCAAATATTGAAGACTATGTAAAAACCTAGAGCATTTTTCACTTCAGCAAGTTCAGAAAAGTTTAAGAGTTAATTTTAAATTAAAGCACATTAGAAGCTGAAAGGCCATGATCATCATCAAAATTGTAATCAAAAATTTTCTGTCGATATCACAGGTCCTTCCTACCTCAATTGACAGTAATTGAAAAGTTTGTTGACAACACCAGTGGGAAAGCCATGGACAAGAAACCACTGTCTGATCTTAAATGTCTCCTTGGACTGATTTATTGAAGGTGAGAATGGTAGAGTGTTAACAAATCCAGATACCCTCCAGTCAAGATACAGCAGTTTCAGATAGGGAATCCTTCTGTGATTTCTACCACAGGAAATCCAGCAGCTACTCCAAGCCAGGGGGCCTGGCAGAGGTCTGCTCCACGAGTGGTTTGGGTCTGGCTGCTCTGCACTACTGAATGTGCACTGATCCGCACAGTAATCAGTCCCAGCTGGCTCCCAGAAGAGGCTCTCAAACAGTTCCCCAGCCAAAAACAACAACAACAATAATCAAACTATATTAAAATTTTTCCAAATGCCAGCCCATTCCTCAGTTTATAGTGTTTACCATAGCATATGAAGCTCCATATGTTGTTTTTTGTACCATCAACTTTGAATTTGTCACTTCTTCGTGCACCAAGTCTCTTTTCTTCTGTGTTTTGGATTTTGTAGTATCAACCACATCTGAGATTTTCTCTGTCTGCTGCCTCACTTCTGAACAGTGCTGTGCAACGTGAATCTTTGCCTAACACAGTCCAGGGCTCTAACCGTCTTCTTTGAGATCCTTGTAAATGTGTAATGACCATCACTAGTAAGGTTTATTCTGAACCAGGTACATTTTTTTCCACAGTAATTTATAACATTTATACCTATCAGTAGAATCCTGTCACATTGCTCTCAATGCTGACAAAATTTTCCATTCGAGAACATTTTTGCCATCTGGTGTAAATACAACTTGGAGCCCCCAACCCAACCACAAGATTGGTTTATCTGCTGCAAATCAGTCATTCCCAGATACAATAAAACCACCAAAAACACCTGTACCACCTGTCTTCAGAAACAATGCCACAGATACTCCTTCTGGTCTGTTTCTCCATTCAGATTGCTTTTCTTTCCTTTTTTTCTGATCCCAGATATACTTTGGAGAGTCTAAGAATCCAGAGTTTTACATCACTCATTTGTTTTTCTTTTTCTAATAGCACAGCCACCTGTGGTATGAGAACTAAGCTTATGCCATATGACTTCAGTGAGAGCATCTTCAAGGTAGCTCATTCAAAAAGTTGCCCTAAAAAAGATGCCTTCAGCCTCTTCATAAGTTTAGGTGGGGTTTTTTTCCTCTTTTGGTCTTACAAAATCTAGTCATGAAATTATTTTTTCAGACTTATGTGATTTTTTGTCATATTCTAAAGTCCAAGAGGGAAGAAGTCGTTAAACGGGAAATGAAGCTTTTCTTTTTCATCTAAAAAGCAAAATTCTGCAAGTCTTTTGTGTATTATTATCAAGCAAAATCCAAAGCCTAAAATGAAATCTAAACTCCCAAAATTATTTAGAAGTGAAATGCTCCTTTCTCATCAGCTCCCCAGAGTCTTTGTGAGATTATCAGCTAATTCTGGATATGGTATGTTGTAAATAAAGTATCACAGAAATGCTTTTCTTCCTGTAGCAGAACTGAGTGATTAATTCCACTCTGCTGTGCTCTTCACCCTTCACTTTAATGAGTCATCCAGTGGATAATGGTGGCCTCGCATCCTTTTTAGTTAGAGTTAGTTGAATACTTGTTAATTTTTCAGGGCCACTACAATCAGGATGCTACGTATTAAAGGAGGCGTGCAATACACTCTCCCATCTTAAAAATAAATTTAGCAATTATGCTAAAATAAAATCATCTCCTGTTTTTCTGAGAAACAGGGGAAAATTTGGGGTTTTTTTTAAAAAATAAGGAATAACTGGTCTCAGACTTACTACATTGGGAGTTTTGAGACTGAGTAACCAACTTCAGAATTCCTCATTCAAATGCTAATCTTCTCAGCCCAGGGAGCCAAATGCTCTGGATCTGGGGCAAGAAGGAGCATGCACTGGCAAGTAGGTAACCATTATTGTACCCTGAGTGCCAAATCAGCCCCCTCAGCTTTTCCACACCTCCAATGGAAGCTCATACACACAACACGTGTCACCCTTTCCCTGTGCCTTGCCTGTAGCCGTGCATTTGCTCCAGCAACCTCCCCTCGGACTTGGCTCACACTTGACTGAACTCAGGACTAAGAGTGAGAGAGTTGTTAAAGATATTTGACTCTTCAGAGTACTAGGAAAAAAGGAAACAGAAAACAAAAACTAATCATTCACACTGGCCCTTACACACTTCTGCCAATCCTATAGAATCACAGAATCATAGAATCATAGAATCATAGAATAGATTGGGTTGGAAAAGACCTCCAAGATCATCAAGTCCAACCCCTAAACTTCTATCAACTTCTAAGCTGTGGCAGTAGCCTGGAGCAAAGCAGGGAGCATCTGTAGCCTCATCCCAAACCTTCCTGGAAATTCAGACCCTGGAAGCATCAAACATCATTCATTGCTTTCTTTTGTAATTAGTGTACTTATTTAATAGCTTACACCCTCCAAGCACACACCCTCCAAATACAGGTCTAACCACTGATGACAAGCAGAATATACCTTCTCCTGTATAGGCCCTCCTTCTGTTTCATGTCAGTAGAGAAAATGGGACCAAAAAAAGTCTTTCTGTAACTTTGGTTGCCATGATTGCCAAGGCTGGTACTTATCAAATTCAGATGTCTGTACCTGCATAGCCCAGGGTGTTTCTAGAGACCCAATCTCTTTCACCCTGTGCAATGTGAATTAGTGCTCATTGCTTCTCAAGGATCTTGGTTAGATGTACTAGCCTGAAATGCAGATATCTAATGTTTGAATCTCACTTGAACTGTCCTCTCCTTACCTCAGGGTTTCCACACAGCTCTCTGTCCAAAAATGTGATTGCTTAGTCAGCCAGATCAGTGACAGTCAGTCATAGCATAGCCATCAACAGGAAAACTTATCCAGTTATCCAAATAAACTTCAAGCAGAGCTCTGGTAGAAATTTAAAACCCTTTTTTTGATACAAATATTTGAGATGATCAAATGTCAGAGGTCTTACTTGTAAGGAGACTTTTTATAGAATGAAACAGAATTTTATTTCTCACAGTATTTTTTCATTGAGAAAGTGACGTTTTCTTTTTTATGTCTACTGAAATGTTAGTTTATACCACTGCAGAATATGTTAATGAAAACCATTCCTATTAATTGTTCATTGAAAGAAATGTAGAACCAATGTTTATAAAGAGGCTGCACAGACTGGTAAAATGACCATTGTCCTGTTTTCTGTGTGTCATCTGTCCAGTTTAGAAAGAGGTTTGGACTGACTACGTGTTTTGAATGGTTCTGAGAAGAGGTATTTTTCAGAACACAGGTGAGGAGATTTTTGGCAAATATTTGATCTAGCTGCAAAGATGGTCAGCACAGATACACTGAACAACTGGAACATCAGTGGACTGGTTCAGTTTAGTGCAGGGATTTTGAGATGCAAGTAACCAAAAACCTGAAAATATGCCTAGAAAAACTTAAAAGAGCTCATAGCAGTCCGCAGACTGCACGGGTTGCTTAGTAGAAAGTCCCTACCTTGCCTTTTTATGGTTTACTTCTGTCTCACATTCTGATTTTCATCTAAAATGTGAAACTGCCAAATTTTACCAGGAGAGAGACATGGGTAGTTTTGATGAATGCTATCAGAGATATAAACACAAAAAAATGATATGTCTACATGCTGTAATAAGGCATAACAGACAGATTTAGCCCAAATTAATCTACACCTCTGGTGGTTTAGATTTCCTCTGTATTGTGCTTGAGTTAATCTAGCTCAAGAATGGAGAGTAGATGTCTTTTCATATGCACAGAGTGTGTTTTGGCATTGAGGTGGTACCTCCAAGTGACACTGTTCTGCATGATTCAGATGTAGCTGTTCATTTCAGTGTGACCCAGGTTTCTCAGCTTGACCCTCAGCCATGCAGGGAGGACACATCATGACCCACCTGCTCCTCCATTTCCAGAAGCAGAGACATGTGCACTGAGCAGAGACTTCTCAGACAACTGTGCTGTCACTAGGATCCAGTTGCTCTAGCATGTTTTTGCTTTGACTCTTGCCCTTGCCACTGGAAACCTTCAAGTGATTAAGCACCATGTTGTTTCTAGGGCCAGAACCTCTGGAAAAGACTGGCCCATCATAAAACTACTGATTGCAAGGATAAGGACACCTCAGCTTTCCCCATACACACACATAAATTATCACAGTACCTCTGAAGCTGTTGCACACAGCTTTGCAATGTCTAATAACTTCTTATGGTTTTCATCATATGAAAACAGAAATCACTTTTCTTAAAATAAATTTCTTGCAAAGCACATTCTGTGGAAGTACTTCACCAAAATCCCCTTCTCTGCTTTTGGATCATGATTTTACTTTCCTGTCCAAGTGTAGTTATTCCTGTCTGATGGAAATGGTGGAGAAATGGTTACATCTGACAATTTTAGAACAAATTCAACCTTGCAATTTACTGCCTTCGGGGTTAATAGAGAAGCTCAGATTAGGACCAACACTATCAAAATAGTTTTTCAAATGTCAGTGACCGCCAACCTCCTTCTATAGGAAGGAGTAGCATCCCTTTGCCAGCCAGACCTATCATCCCAGTAACCTTTAGCTGGAACTTGGATCTGTGATACTGTAGAGAGATTAACAAAACCCAGGCAGATGCCTGACTGCTCCTCTTTATTGCTTATCCACATGGGTAGCAGTGATGTAGCCACAGAAAACCTTGAGCAGATTAAAGATGGCCATTAAGCCTCAGGAGGAGGGTTGAGGGAATCCCCAAGTGGTGTTCTTGTTAATCTTTACAGTCTCAGGGGTAGGTCCTGAAAGGAACAGACTCTCACTGGATGACTAGCACCTGACTGCACAGCTATCAGCCTCTAGGGTGCCTAAGAGAGGTTTTATCAAAATGTCACCAGGTCATATCTGTCAGGGGAGGATAGATTGTCATTGTCAGCGTTCTTGGAGAAGAGGGAAGAGTAATTACGCTTTTTTTTTCTTTTGTATAAGAGTATCCACCTGCCCATCATTAACTTGCACACTGTGCATTTGTACAGGTGGTGAAAACTGTGCTTTAGCAAGTAGCAAACAGACTGTTCAGCATCTGATCAACAACACTAATGTATTCTGGCTTTCTCAGGGACACTGATCCTTAGGCTTCAGCTACAGGTGTGATCTCTGGATGGTTGATCAACAAGGTTGTTGAACAAAGCCAAGAGTGATGAACCTGCACCTGGGTCAAGGCAATCCCCAATATCAATACAGACGAGGGGGTGAAGAGATTGAGAGCAGCCCTGTGAACAAGGACTTGGAGGTACTGATGGATGAAAAATCAGAGATGAGTTGGCAATGTGCGACTGTAGCCCAGAAAGCCAACCATGTCCTGGGCTGCATCAAAAGTAGTGTGGCCAGCAGGTCAAGGGAGGGGATTCTGCCCTTCTACTCTGCTCTCGTGAGACCCCACATGCAGTACTGTGTCCAGCTCTGGGGGGCCCCATGTAAGAAGGACATGACCCTGTTGGAGCAAGTCTATAAGAGGGTCACCAAGATAATCAGAGCCCTGGAACACCTCTCCCATGAAGATAGGCTGAGAGAGTTGGGGTTATTCAGCCTGGAGAAGAGAAGGCTCCAGGGTGACCTCATTGTGGCCTTTCAATATATAAAAGTGGACTTATAAGAAAGTTGGAGAGGCACTTTTTACCAAGGCTTATGAAGACAGGAGAAGGGGTAATGATTTTAAACTGAGAGTAGGTTTAGATTAGATATTACGAAGAAATTCTGTACTGTGAATGTGGTGAAACACTGTAACTGGTTGCCTAGGGAAGCTGCAGATGCCCCATCCCTGGAAGTGTTCAAGGCCAGGTTGGATGGGGCTCAGAACAACCTGGTCTAGTGGAAGATGGGGAGTTAGATTAGATGATCTTTAAAGCTCACATCCAAACCAAGCCATTCTCTGGTGTTACGACTCTATGATTTTACAAGTGAGATCACAGTCTCCCGATAAGGAAGCTATGCTTTTCACTTGCACATTTTTATGGCATAGGAATAAAAGAAAGGTAAATAAACAAAGTAATTACCCCTTTGCCGTCTATCATGACAGACATAGCTAACTGGAGTTGATAAAGAGGGGATTTCTGTTATGGAAGAGATCATGTTTTTTTCTTGAGCTCTAAAGTCAGCAGTCGTCACACATGATTCCCACCTTCAAAAATTACTTTGTATAATTCCAAATTTTCAGCTCAATAAATACCATTTTGAATGTCTTTTTTGCAGAAAAATAAGAGTATTTTGAAGCAAAATTTTTTTTATTCTGAAAATTTTTTTCTTATAAAAGGTCTTCAAACAGCAATCCACCAAGATCTATATCAATTTAAGAAATACATTTCACCAGCACACTCTTCTTTCTAGAGACAGCTGTTCAACAAATGTTTTTTAACAGTTCTCATGAAATCTGTCTGGGGAGTTATGAGGAAATATATCTTGTCTTTACATTACAATGAGGACAGTTTATTTGTTAGAAAGCTTTAGCTATAACATGTATGTCATCTCCATCAGGAGACAGAAGTTGAGGTATCTTACCCTCCCTGTTTCTTATGGTCACTAAAACAATACAAAAGAAGCAAAATTTAATTAGTGGAGACAAATCTTGTGCAATATGATAAAGTCTATGCACGGAGCTCTTCTTTCTTTTCCAAATGTACTCAGAAACCATACCATAATTTTCTAAAATATATAGCTATACAGTTATTAAATACAGTCCTGACCATTTGCAAGTGTGAATCTGCTTCCTTAATGCTCATCTTCCCCTTTTTTTGTCAATATGGGAGAGTGAGAGTGGAGTTGAATTCCTCTCAGGGAGAGGAATCTTTTTAAATGAAGTTCACTGAGATATTTACAGGGTTATCCTTAAAACATATTTTAAAAGAATATTTATTTTGCAGCTTCTGTTCATGATCTGTTAGTCCTGTGCTGCACTTTGAGATCAAAATGCAACATAAGTAGAAGGATTTGCCACAGTCTTTCCAACTCAGTAAAAGATGTCTGCATCTCTTTTATTTCCCAGCCATTACCATTTCAGCAGAGTGCCTTTATGAGGTAATCAAAAGAAAACATCCCGGAAATTTCTGACATAACTTCACTCTTTTGTTCCCCCCATCTCAAACAAGGGCCAGATGCACACTCTGAGACTGAGTCACAGTGAGGGACTTTTTGATTATTTAATTACAGTTTTTAATTAATATGAGAAAGCTTAACTGATCCTAAGTAGTGGTAGTGGTTGACAAATTACAAAAGCACTCCATGCCCACAGAAAAGCTAATACTGCAAGGAAAGCACAGGGAATCAACACTAGTTTGTAATCAGTCACATTTCAAAGAAATAGTTTTTCCAAGTGTCTTTGTGCATATGGGATTACTATCGTCTTTGAAGTTTAAATCATTTTTAAGATCTGGCTAGGGGCAAATTAGATAAGAAGGTGGCTGTGCAATTAAATTAATACTTTGGAAAGCTCGTATGGTTATAAGATCCAAGTACGTACCCTAATAAAATGCTGCCAACACTTAAAAGAAGTGTACCGACTTATTTTTTACCTATAAATTTTGTTGTTGACAGACTTGGTAGGTGTATGATTCGGTGCTTAGCACTGGTAACATGATTCATCCAGGTCTCTGAACAGTTGTCCAAGATGAAGATGCAGTGAAGATTGACTGTAAATTCACTGTGAATCCCCTTCCACGGTACTTGGCCACACTCACAGTGCAGCTTGGAGAGACTTGCTGAGCCGAGATTTGGTGCTGTTTTCCAGCTCAGCCTGCTGAAGCAGGGACCAAAAACATCTGCTTGAGGTGGCGCCAGACCCACGGAGTCCCACACATGATCACAAGGCTCCTTTCTGTACCCCTCCTCACACCCACCAGCGGTGCCTGGTGCCAGACTTCCCTGGGCAGGGGGAGCTGCACCGCAGCCGGGACAGTCACTGCTCAGGGACAGATGCTGGAGCTGCAGCCTCTCCCACGGCATACGGCTTCCCCTCGTTGTCTGGCACACTCATCACATGCCTTCATCACCTGAGTGAGTGCCTGCCCCCATCACTGAGCCCAGCTGCAGGATTGCTGCACAGGGCTTTGCTAACTCCAGAGGTCTGTTGTGATGGACTGTCAGATTCTGTCTCTGCATCTCCTTTTAGATTATGTGGGTTTTGGCTGCCAATCACTCTTGCTGACAAAGAAATCAATCCTCTCCACAGAGCCAAGTGGTTTTGTAAAATGTGTTCTGAATCATATCAACCAGATGCCTTTATAAAGCTGCATTTGTGACCAAGACTTGACAAAAGAAAGGGAGTTGTGAACTAAACTATATCCTAAACTTTCAACCTCTTGAAAAGTCAGCTAATTGTATGGACCAATTAGCTGAAAAGAGGGTGTTATTTGAGTTCGTGCATGTAAATCTTCATTTCAGTGAAAAACTTGAACAAAAGTAGTCCCATTTTTTAAGGAAAATGAAACAACAAAAAAAAGTCACATCTGTATTTGCAAGAAGAGCCAAAACTTCATGCAGGCTCCTTTCACACAGCCTTCAGGAGATAAGCCCCATTGGAGCAGCAAGTGTTCAAAGTGATTCACTGTGTTTCACACCAGGAGAAGTTAGATAACTGTGGTATTTTGAAAACCTTTTTGTGTGATAGTTTGTATCTTCAGATGTCTGAATATTTTTAGAAGTCTACCTTGATTTGCCTGTCATATGAACACAGTTAAGGTGAGGTATTATCCCATTTCCTAGATCTGGAAGTGGGGATACACAGAAGTTGAATCATTTACCCAAGGAGACAGACAGGAACAGTCCCACTGGGTTATAGCAAAGAGCCACTTAATCCAGAAGACTCTCAGCAATGGAGGCTTAGGACAAGGCTGTACGTGTCTTGAGCTGTATTTCCCCTCTTTTGCCTTCACAGTTCCTACCAGTTGTTAACAGAGGGGCTTTTTGAGGCAGTTTTGCCTCCAGCAGACCATGTTCAACAGCCATCAACAGTGAGCTATTGGCCGAGAATGCATCAAATCCAAATTTTTAGCCTCCTGCCTTGTAGGCTGGATTCTTGTAAAGGTTGTCTGAAGCCTAGAATCAAGTTCACCTTAAGACTGAATTCTCTTGAAGGTAAAAATATAAAACAAATGTCCCCTGAGAATTTGGAGACACAACTTAGCCTGGCTTCAGGAACACAAGGTTTTCACGTGGACTCTCTCACAGAATTTAAATTTTCCGTCTGGAACCTGGCTCTACCAAGGTGAACAGAAGTGTCCCAAACCCCCACAGAGCCAGCTGTGCAGCTGAGTCTGATATCTGTGAGACTGAACAATGTGAATCACTTATCTCAGTTGTTACATTCAACACATTCCATAAGAGGAACCACTGAGAGCTTTCAGGAGCACTTCAAGGTTTGCTTTGCTGCAGTGCCTGTTGCAGGGGACTGCATTTTCCATTGTAATGTACTGCTTTAGAATGAATCCCAACAAGGCAAAAATTTCTTAAGCTATTGTGGTATTATAATTTTAATGAATATTTTCCTTGTTTCCCTAATACTCTATGCAATCAAAGCAAGGAAGGAGTCGCTGCAAGCAATGTCAGCTAGCAACAACAAATGAAAGAATCAACGAATTTACCTGCCGGGCATCACTCACTCATCAGGTTGGCTTTCATTTATCTTAAACACCCACTAATGATTAACAGTACTTTACTTCCCCATTAAAAAGAAAAAGCACACTCCTGAGAAATTAGCTGTGTTACATCTTGTAGGACTCTTTTGGCAAAGGAAGGGCTAGGTTTTGTAACTCTTTCCAAGAAAACCAATGCCTCCACTTTAAGAAAAAAAGTCAGAAAAGAACAGTGTGAGAAATAGAGGACAAGTGGGAATGACACTGCAGCAGCGCAGCTCCTTGGAAGCTGGACAAGGTGACAAGAGCATCTCTGGTTTAGCAAGTCAATGCTGCAAAATCCTAAGTGTCTCCACTCCTGCTGGAGTTAACGAACACCCAAATTCCTGAAGGAGGAGAAATATTTCTAAACTAAAAACTCTTTCAATCAGCTCTTTCATTTTTCTGAAGCAAAAAATCAGTGGGTTCAAAATCAGAGAAAAGCTGATCCAACAGCTTATGCAAGTGAGTTTCTTGCCAAAAGAAGGAGTGCTGGAACAGATGAACAACTTGAGAAAAAATGAGGATACAGTGGTAATATCTAAAATGTTTTATTGATGTGTCTGAGCCCATTAAAGTAGCATATTTTCCACCAGACTAGAGAACTGAAATATGTATTTATATTTCAAAACAAAAAGCAAAACCTAAATGTCATTTTGGCAATTATTAGGCAGTTACATTTATTTTTAAAAAATGAAATCAAATTTAAAGGTTATGTTTATTTAGCATAATGCAGTATCATGTAAAGATGCCCTGAATGATGGACAAGGGTATTGCCAAGCAAGCAAGGAGACATTCAATGAAAATAAAACCTGCTGCTGCCTAGGAAGGGTAGTGAACCAAATAGGGTCATGCTGTGATGGCCAGATCCCTTCTAGAATCAGAATTAGCTTGCAGAGAACTGATGCCAAAATTTCTGGATGGTAATGCCCTTTGCCATCCTGAAGGAGGCTACATTCACCTAGACACTTTATCTAAACCTCCGTCTGGTTTGCAGAGGTTTTCAAGCAGTCTTCCAGAAACCGTACTTGGTTTTCCCTCATTGCCATTGTATTTCTCTGTATACGTGATTCAATATTGCAGGGTGAACCAGTTCATAAAATGCAACTGATGCTTGCTCAAGCTAAAAAACTTGGGGTATTTCAAAAAAAAAAAGTAAATAGAAAAAATATCAAGTGATTATGTTTAGGTTCTTGTGACAATCTGGACCACTCAAAAAATACATGTCTGCAGTCCCTATGGGAGTACTGGCCAGCAAACTCCATTTAAAGCCGAAACTCCATTTTGTCTATTCAGATCTTCACCTTGACAAATGTCCTTTCACCTCCATCTTCAAAGTTAATTCTTAGGGTCTGCTAACCCAAAAATAGAGACTAAGTGAACTGTTTCCTTCATAAAAACATAAACATCTCAGACAACACAACAGGAGGGGATTGATTTGAGTGATTACTTTGCAGCTCTCCTTGGTAACAAAGCTCCCTGGCCAGGGTCTGCATCCCCTGGGGAGCCTGAGCAGGATGTTGTGTGCCAATCACACTGTGTTGAGGTCTGCTAGAGGATGCTTGGGAGTAAAGGAAGAGTTTGACAGAGAAAAGACTGTTAAAATGAAGCTGCTTTAGACAAGGGAAAATAAGAGAGGTAGGAACGGGCGGATGAGCTAAGGGAGAAATATTAAAAGGTAAATTTGACATTAATGTACATACTTTTAAATACAATTTTTATAATATTTCTGTGAAAGACAGTCATCATTTTTCAATGTACTCTATAAATGGTCTTTGCACAGAGATTTACCCTTTCTTGCTCTTTCTCCAGCTAGATGTTGCCTCAGTTATCTTCTTCTTGAGAGCCTAATAAGCAAAAAGACTCTCTATTAGAATCTCATCTCTCTATTATGCCTCCACCTGCTTCAGCCCCAAAAATTGAAATCCCAAGATACCCTGGTTAGAGGCAGGAGGAGGAGTAAAAATCATAGTAAGATTCAAGGCTAATTCTCCTAATGAGAACAACATATTTCCCCCCCTGCTGCTCCTGAGGCCTTCTGAAAGCCACCATGCAGATGAAGAAAACCTCACCAACAACCTCCCTGTGCAGTAGCCCCACCTCCTTGTCCCAGGCATAACCACAGGAAAATAGCTAACATCGAGTCACAAATTTTTGCTAGCATTCGCTTCAAGATATTTGAAAAACAGAGAAAAGTGATTTAGATAGATTTATTTTCTTCAGTAAATTAAAAAATCATGTAACTAGATGTACAGGACTTGCTTTATTCCCTCTGACCCAAGCCCACATTGTTCACTGCTTCCAAAGCATAAGGCTGTATTCCCTTTTGGAAGTGCTATAGAAATACTGCTCAGGCACATCTTCAGCATCTTTCTTTTCTCACTTTTCACAGTTAACCTCATTCATAACTGGTTTAACTGGTTTCCCCTTTGGAGATGGCAGCTAATGGAATTACTGCAAAAAATGAAAACAGTGCGGGAAAGAACGGCCCAAAGTCCCAACAACACTGAAAGTCACAGACATGACAGAAAGGTAGGCAGATCATACTTTCAGAAGTAAAGTTTAAAAAAAAAGTGGGTTTTCCTTAATTGTGGAAAACAGATATATACCTACTAGCTGAGGTATCCTCCAAGTCATATTTCCTTTTGTGAACTTTCCTTCTGCTTGTAGCAATGTGTAGACTTCTACAGGCTAATTGAACATTTTCTTCTTGAGTATTCCTATTTCCCCAAGATCCTTTCAGCAGAGACATTTCCACTATCAGCAAAAGCAGACTGTTCCTGTTTGTGTCAGGCAAACCAGATGGAGAAAACAAATCATTAATTTATGACTTAGAAGATACATTTCTATGACAGAACTTTGTAACACCCTACACTTCTTTTTTTATTTAACTTTTCATCACATTTATGAGCAGATAGGAAAATAAAATTAGAAACAGGAGATTCCTCACAGAGGTGGCATTCTGCCCCTAATCCTCAGGCTGCAATTACAGATTGTCTTCTGCCAGTAGCAGTACCAGGAAAAGTTCCCCATATTTTCAACACCCTCATGTTGGTGGGCGTAAGGGATCAGGGCTGTCTGGTGGGGAAGAGGGGTAGAGATGGGTATCTGGGGACAACACCACCTCTACTCAGCTGAGCAGCAGCAGAGCTGCACGCCTGACCACAGCCTTGGCCAGCAGGGATCAGTCTAGTCCAGAGATCCCATCTCTGGCTCACAATGGTATCCAACAGCAAGTGACCTTTCCTTGCCCATGCTCCTCTGTCAGCCTTGATGGAGGAGAGGCACTAGTTTTATTTGCCTAATTAAAACATGTCTGACTGTTTCCAGCATGTGGATACACCTGCAGTGTCCTGCACATGGGTGTTGCACACTCTTGCTAGCAGGGGCCTGGGAATGAGCATTTGGGATGACTGCCAAGTGCCCTGGGCTGCTGGAGGGATCCAGTTAGCTTGTGACAGCTCTGCCAGTGGGGTTATTCTCTTGCAATTAGCCTGGGATCTGCCTGTCTTACACTTGTCAGGTTTCCCAGGAGCCAGGGGAAGAGAGGACTGATCAGAAATATTGCTTGTTGTGCTTTAACAAGGCAATAAGTCTTTCCATCTCCACTGCTGAATAATTCCCATAGCAAAAGAAAGAATGTGCTCTCTCTCTCTGCTCCCACAACTCTTCTAATTGCTTCATGGAGCAAATGATTTGTGTGTCTCCGAGTGCTTTGGATAGCCCCTCTGGCTTCTTTATGGACCTCTGTGCATCACAGTTATCAATCAGTGCTGACAAAGAGGGAAGGTTATAAAAGTATGTATGCTTTGGAAACCGGATTTGAGTATTGGTTTTGTTTGTAAAACTGCTCTGATTGTGGGAACAGTGACAGGTTCTAAGAGGGCAATTTAATTTTTTTTAAGTCAGATGAAACGGCTGGTGCTTTTAGTTAATTGCCAACTCTATTTTTCAGTACCAAACAGAAAACAAATTCTATTCTATTCCCCATAATGAGCCAATTCCAATTAGGGTAATTACCATGGGATAATTGTAGACTACCTATGGTTAATTAGGCCTCCACTGTGTGTTTACAACACTGCAGGAGCGTAAATATTTAATGATAACCACAACTTCATACATCGTTACCACTTAATTTAATATATTACATCATTGTTATTGGGAGGTCTGGAGAGAAAAGAGACAAAACCTTGAAACATGATCAGAAAAGCTGCAATAGACTCTTTCCCCAGTAGTAAATCACCTGATAATGTCATTATGCTGAAAGATTCTCTTTTTTTAGGTCATCTTATGTTCACTCAGCAGTAAAAACAAGTGCGCCATTACCAGCACTTGAACTCTGAGCTTAATGGCAAGCAGAAAAGGGACATGAGAGATGGGGGTTGACTCAGTCATTCCCATATAGCCCTGTCTTTCTGGGGCACCACACTGGTGGGACAGTGGGTACCTGCATCCTCAATCTGCTGAAAAACACTTCATGAAATACAGGTAAACTTATCAGAATGAAACAGAGAAAGAATAATAAATATCTGAAAGTTTTACTTGGTATGAAATGTTGGCTGGTCTCCTTGGAAATATGGGTGTTTTTCATTTAGTCTTTATTTCATTGAAAATGTGACATCATGAACAAGAAGAGACAGAGAAAGTGAGCATTTGACTTCTAGAGAAACACACGGGAAATTCTATCTGCAATTAGAAACAAGATCAGGAATATAAAACCCACAGAAACCCTTCAGTTTGCTAACTGCCCCCTCAAATTTGTCCTACATGCAGAAATTAGCATTTATTAGAACAAAGAAAATTCCCCAAAGCGTGTCCATGTGTGGGGTGTGAGCAAGTTTAGTTTGCAAGTTGTGTAGTTTAACTCTTAAACTGTTAAAGTCTTTCCTTAAACATACAGAAGTTCAGGACCCCCATCCCAGAAAACAGGGAAAAATTAAAAAATTTGTTTCTTCCTTTTCACTATAGAAGAAAATATCCACATCTAATATGGTTTTATTGTGACCATTCATGGTAGTTTCCAGCTTTGTCAATACTTTATGATAATATAAGTTCACTCACCCGTAAAGAAAAAGTTTAGTCACAATTTTAGTTTATAACCTTCCTCACAAAGCAGCCCTATCACAGCAGCTGAGTTAATAACTCTTGTTGCCAGTCTCCTTCAGGATAACTTCCCATTCAAGAGACAATCATGACAACTGATGATTTTTTGCTCCACTTAAATTGTATTTTCTAAGTAATATACAAGTGATACAGAAACATCCTGCTCAAATACCTCTGGTGTTCTTCAGAAAGGAAAACTAAGTTTGCAGCGCAACTAGTGAAATCTTCCTTGTATGCTGTGCCAATACTAATGGATATTTTTGCTGCTGATCATCTTCCACTGATTTCCAGACAGTACAATAAATCAGAGCACTGTCAGGAATTCGTATGTCCTGTAAAAATGGTTGCAGTACTTTTCTTGACCCATAAGTATGTCAGTGGTCTCCTATTTAGACATAGCCTCTGGGTCTATCCCAAACACGAATCACTGCTAATGAAGAAAGTCCATGTGCATTCCCAGGCTTGTTACCACACTCTTATCCCTCATGAAGAATAATTTCAAACTTATTTCACAATCTCTAAATATAGTATAATCATGCTTACAGTTTTGGTGGTGGTGAAAAAATATTCAAACACACAGAATATTTTGAAGTCATACTGCAGGAAGCCTGATGCAGCACTTTTGCTGGCTTTGTGGTGCCCAATTCATCTTAGAAACACCAAATTATGACAATTTATATGTGAACTTTTTGTTATGTCACAGTTACTGATGTCAATGAACTTTTGAGTGATTTGGAGATTTGGTCATTTTCAAAAAACTTCCCATATCAAATATTTTAGATGCTTTCTAGCCAGCTGCCAAAAACTATTGTCTACCTTAGGCAACTTCATTAACCCAGTTAGCATCATCTTCAAGGGAATTTAAGAGACACTAAGGATTGAAACTGTGGGATAGCATTAAAAAACCTTAAGTCATGGACTGTGCTGTATTTTTAAATTACTGTACGTAGTCAGTACTAAAACTGTGACATAGTATCCACTGTGCCAGTAGCAGTATTCTTCTGGTTTGAATTTAATAAAAAGAAAAAAAAATCAAAAATGCAGTTAATATTTTTGCCAGATTTCTATAGCTCTTAATCCACAGATCGTGCAGCTAATTACAGCCTCATTTGCTTCCAGGACTTGACAGAAGGCCAGCTGAGACACTGGCATTCTTGGGTACTTGCATATTGGGAAGAGGTAAGGGCAAAGAAATAGCAGTTATTTAAGAAGCTTTACCGAAGGCGGACAGGAGAGGAGTTAACAGGGTGTAAATGACTGTCCTTGGCGGAAAAATCATCCGGCAGAAGAGGCCGCCGCAGGAAGGCAGAGGTCGGGCAGAGGGGAGCACGGCCGAGGCGTCTCAGAACCTGACTGGCAGGTGAGACAGAGCCCCGGAGAGCAGATCCTGCAATCCCCCCTCTCCTCCCTGAGCATCACCGAAGCCTGACACACTGCTGGGACATGCTGGTCTTCAGCAAAGTCCGGCAGCTCAGGAAACAACCTGTCCACTTCTTTTTGTTTCCTTGTGGGTTCGTGCCATGCACAAAGTACAAATCTAAACTTCATCTTCTAAACATATTTTATTAGATTCTTGTTTTATTGGCTGCAGACTGAGTGAAATGTGTTTTATTTTCAACACCAAAGACAAAGAAAATGAACAATTAAACATTAAACATTAAGCATTAAACTCTTGAATAAAATTAACTGAAGTTACCATGTTTTTCGTTTCCACTCCTCCGCATTAATACTTCAACCCTAGTTGTTTGCCAAAAGTAAAGTCTTATTTAAGTATGCAAGTGATAAGTGATTCATTGAAAAGTTAAAACTAACAGTTCTTACAAGAAAGCCGGAAGCTCATAAAGATAAAATGCACCTGATCTAATCACATTTCCCTTTCTTGAACTTATCCTACTTTTTAATAGCTTAAATCACCTCTAAAGGAGAAAAGTAATCAATGCACACACATCTCTGGAGCAAAGTAGAATTATTTTTAGATTGCACCTTGTGGCTAAAGCTATAACATAGCGTTCTGCTCCAAGAAAGCACTCCATGAATGTGGGATCACACAAGTCTGCTTTAGCGAATTTACCAGCTGTTCATTTCTATAAGAACAGGTGTAATCACAAAGAATTAAACTCTTGAAAAATATATTTCCTTCAAAAATTATTTCATGGCTATATCAAAGTCAATAAGCAGTTAAGAAGTTAGTTGAAATCTCAGGAGGATAACTGTTGGATGCAGCCAGTCCTCTTAAAAAATCAGGAGGAAGTAGGCAATGGAGTAACTGCCATACCGACACACTTTTAAAAGATTTTAAAGAACACAGAAAATAATCTTGTGAAGGAAAACTTTATACATATTAAAGAAGTGCTACACAAGAGGCCTGGAAAACAGTCAACTGTCATTACTAAGAAGCTATCAGATCTTAAATCTAGGAAAATTGCTCTATATAACTGGATCACAGGTGAGCACTTATTTGGGATACATGAAATAGCAAGGGAGATAAGGTCAGAAAAAATATGAGCCTGATCCTGTTTTATTTCATCTCTGTGAACAAGGCAATACTAAAATATAAATGCAGGGGGTAATATGGCTTTAAGGTAGCTTCTAATTCTGTTTAAAGTTGACTTTGAAAAGAACAGAAAATTACATACCCATAGAAAACACAAACTCAGCAAAATGCAAGACCCACAGTCTGCGCTCTGCTGGTCCATGTAAGCCAAGCAGGTGGCTGTACCAACCCATCAGCACTCTCTACCATACACTGATTCAGTCTTTCCCAAAAACCACTCTGCTCAGCCTGTAGTTTCTTTGGATGTGTCTGGGAGCAGCCAATTCTTCATGAGAAGTTTCCATTTCATATCTGACTCTCTTTAACACTATTTTCAGCCACCTTGACAGTCATGCCTTGGAAGCATTAAACCTCTTCCAATCTTTTCTCTTAAGGGAAGCCAAGTCTATAAAAACCAGTGGGAGAACAGTATTGAGCATAGCAGGGCAAGGCAATTATAGATAAAATTGAAAATATGGCCTGTAGTAGACTCTACACACAAGTTGTGCTGACCCATTTCAATGAAAATGGGAGATAGTTGAAGAGTTACATAATCTCTGTACCTCCTACTGCCTGCATGGCTTAACTTGCCAAGCACTTTAAGCTATTGAGCTATTGTTTTCAGAAAAAAGGGTGTGGGTGAGTTTTATATTCCTTCATGCCGAGTGAAACATTCTCTTCACTCTCCCCTTCAAGTCATAATGCACTTCGGCTAAATCATCCGATGGACTCAATGCTTTTTGTCTCCCAAGGACCTTCCTATTTCTGTGTCTTTCTAAACTTTGCAAATTCTCTGTTGCACTTCAGAGCAAATGCCAGCATGAACCCCTACAAGCATCACTTCATTATTTCTCAATTACGCAAACCATGCTTCTGAAATGGCTTGGTTAACTTTATTATATCCATGAATTTTTTAAAGGGTTTTTAATTACATCCCCTGCTGTCTTAAGCAACCAGACTTTGAACAGGAAACAAATTTATAAAATTAATTTCACAACAGGCTACAGCACTAAGTTGTATTTCTCAGAAGACCAAAAAGAATAGGATGTTTTTGTCTATATAGTGACAGAGTTTCAAAAGAGAGTTGCAAGACATCAACGTGTCAAACTGTGACCATGGTAGGCATTGCAATCATTCTTTTACTTGAAGAGAGAGGAATATTTAAAATGGTTTTCTTGAAAAATCAGTTTAGTTCCTTGGTATATTGATGACTTTATTCTATAGAGTCCAAAGACAGAAGAAAGGTTGGGCATGTGAACACTAGTGTAACTCAAATCAAGAAGTATAAGTTTTGCTGATTATTTTTCACTGATGTATTTTTCTTGGGTGAAAGATCCCATTCTGCTAGACATGATGGAACTGTGAACTCAAATCTGCAGAAAGAGAGACCTGAATAATCATGAGGCAACAAATAAAGAGAGTGCATGATCCATTTGACAGAGGAAAGTAGGAAGAGAAGTGATTTTTACTTTGGCCTTGCTGGAGATACATGCTATGGAGAAGAATTACTATAGTTTAATATAACTATAGGTCATAGGGATCTGTCTATGTCTGACTCCAAAAGTGGGGAATATTGTGCAGCTACAGATGCTGGACTGCGTCATGACAAATGTGTGAACTATTTTCACCCTATTATTGTGCAGTCAGGAACTACCCTGAGCTGTGCCCCAAGATGATGGAGTCATGTAAACCCACTTGATAAAACTGTGGCACTCAGCAACGAGCTGGATGAATTGCACCTTTAGAGGAGAATCTGAAGACATTTAAGAGCCATGGGCCTAGAATATGACAACAGGATCTTTTCATGGGATGTATACCACGTGTATTTTTACTTGTGTATCATTGGCAGAAAGCAGTGAGCTCAACTACCTGAGCCGGGGAGGTGGCAGGAATGTGTGTCAGTAAGGAACCGGACAGTCAATTGAAGGTGATCGGGGTAGACTTCAATTATGCTCTCTTTCACCTTTTCTGCAGTTCCTAACTCCTCTCCAGCAAAGCAGCAAGCTAAACTGGAAGGCACAACTAGATTAGATGCAACTTGATCTTATCTATAGCTGTACAGATGAAATCATTGCAGCAACTGTCACCTTAGGGGGTCCCACTGAGCCCTGCCCTCAAAAACTAGAATAAAATGTGAGACTCTAACTCCCAGCACTAAAAGGCAACAGTAATAGAAGTGTCTGATGTGTGTTAGTAAAAGGGACAAAACGTCTGAGAGTGCAAAACCTGAAAGCAATAAAACAGACAAATATACTCCCCATATTACTCTCCAGGTAGGCAACGGTGACTCTACAGGTCTTATTAAACCATCCTGTAAAATGGCATTAAATTTTAGGCACCTTGTTGCACAGGTTAGCATAATGAAAGACAGACATATGCATCGACTAGCAGTCAAACAGAGGAAAAATAAGCACTAAAAATAAACTTGTGGAGACCATGAAAAGGAAAGGATGTACACTTCAGGAAGGTAATACACTAAATAGTACATAGAAATATGCTTAACATGCTAATACAACATGGAAAATAATATTTAAATTTAATATAAGTCTAGCTTCTAACAATCAGTTCTATCATTCTTACAAATCATTGTCCAGAAAGAGCACTAAATAAATTTTTCAAAACTTCTTAAACCAGACATATTTTTGTGATCCTGAAAAAAATTTTGAGTAGAGTTTCATTAACATACAGGTAAAAAGTGATGGCCCAACAGGATCAGTCATTGCTAATCCACCCAGTTGTACTGTATATTACTGAAGTAGTATAAAACATCCCTTACATTTTCTGGAAGTCTGACATCATGTAAGAAATACCACTAGAGAAAAAAAAAAAAAGAATGGACCAATTAGCCATCCATAGCCCTTTATTATCTATGAGCTTTTTTAGTTTTTTATAAGAACATGAAAGCCATAAAAATGACAAGACCCATTTTATAGATATTTATAGGCAGGTGGTCCCTCAAGAGAAAGAACTGCTCCCTGCCATCTGGGATAATATGTCTTACATTTAGCAAAACCTACAGTTTATGCTTTTTGATATCCATATTATGCACATAGACATCATCAACAGTATGGATCTTTTTGTAACTGTAATAGCTTTATAAAGAAAGTACATGCATTTAGATATCTGATATACAAAGGAGTGTGTTTGTATATATATATCTGTACACATTTTACTTGATTTCTTCCTACTGACAATGTCTGAGACAGAATTCAGCCACCAGACTATTTCTGTGCTTTCTGTAGAATTTATTTCTTAATGTTTATATAAACAAAGTATCCTCTAATCTGACTCAGTCATTATTTAAACAATGCTTCACTGTGGACAGTTGATTTGTTCTCTTTATTGCTGTGAATTTGATTTTTTAGAGATTTGGGTACAGGGAAAGAGTTAATGAACAGTAACCATGTGTTGATCCCAACTAAGCTGCACTAATTCCAGGTTCCTCACACTGAGCTGCTGATGCCTGAAAACCAGCAAGCAAAACGTAAGTTGTTTCATGCATATTCTACGATTGAGTGACTTTCATAAAAATTAATAGAAGATACAAGCAAGGAAAATTAGCTGCTAAAATACAGAGGGAAAGGAGCTGAGTGGACAAGTGTCCTTCAGGTATATCCCAATACAATGTTTGGTGGTTATTAACTCAATCTACAGCAAGAAAAGTAGTTTTTTGGCCAGGAAGGACAGTCCTTTAGCCATTTTTCTACATCTACAGAATAAAACCACAACCCCAGCATTCAGCCAAGCAGCTGGTTCATTATGTCTCCCAATTCAATCAAAAATCTATTTATGATTGGTATAACTTCTGAATTAGACTCTCCTATATATGTTCTTACTGTATATAAGGCACTGCGGAGAACAGCTGAAGAGCCAAGAGAAAAACTGACTGAAGAAGTCTCCAAATTAATATTAATGAAATGTAAAACTATAGCAGCATCTGCCTCCTTGAACTGTCTCTCATTTTCTGGTAGAGGTATACCTGAGCAGTCCCAAGGGCTTAAATAGGTGGAATTGGCTCCTATGCCTTCCCTGACAGCTGATTAATTTGCGGTCATTGCGAGATAATGTTTTTAAAATTGGCAGGTTCTGCTAAAAAAACAGATTGGTATTTTATGCCCCCACTTTTGCTTTCACTACAGTGCAGCTCACTGTATTATTCTCCAAACTGGAAATGATGATTGATTATGGCCAGGGAAAGGGAGGAAATAGGAGAAGATACAACCAAGAGGGGACCTCATCAATGTCTATAAGTATCTGAAGGGAGGCTGTCAAGAGGGTGGAGTCAGGCTCTTCTCAGTGGTAACAAGCAATAGGGTAAGAGGCAACAGGTAGAAACCAATGCACAGGAATTTTCACCTGAATAGGAGGAAGAACTTAATGTTCCAGTGTGTGGGTGACCACACACTGGAACAGATTCCCCAGAGACGTTGTGGAGTTTCCCTCACTGGAGATATTCAAGAACCATTTGGACACAATTCTATGTCATGTGCTCTAGGATGACCCTGCTTGAGCAGGGAGGTTGGACAAGATGACCCATTGTGCTCCCTTCCAACTAAAAATATTCTGTGATTCTGTGCAAGGGTTTTGAAAGCACTGTGGGTTCAGCAACAGAAAGAAATGAGTTACTTAAAAAGATAACAGACAAAAATGACTACGAAATATCAGTTGCATGTTTGCCATCTCTCAGAGGAACCCTGATAAGGAAAACTGCTTAGAAGACACTTTAAAATCCTCCAGTGCTAACACAAACTGTTATTACTATTATAATTTCCTTCCCTCCCACAGGTTGGATGGCTTAGTCACTGAAGGTCAAAATGACTCACTGAATGGGCATGTGTTTGTGCCTGATTGCAGGCATGGAGAAAACTCCAAAGATCCCTGGCTTTAGCAAGGAAACTGAGGAAGAAACTGATGTGCTGGTGCTGCTGTGCCCACAGTATGCACCACAGACCCCTGCAGAAAAGCACAGGGCTTCAAAAACTGCTCTGCCAAAGCTCAGTGTTTTTACTTCAACCATTGCATCGCCCCAAGGGTTAACCCAAAGCACACAGAAAAGAGGAAATCCAGAGAAGAGTCGCTCCCAGGACAGGTCATCACGCACTTGGGACAGGCTGAGCTACTCAGACCCAAACAGTCTCATTTCGGATGCAGCCATTGGACTCAGCCTAGAGAACCCTCAGAGGATGGCTCAACAAACCTGCAATAAATGAACATGAGAAATAGGCCCAAATAATCCTTCCTGTGGTTCTCCCAACCCTCACATTGTAATTTTTCCTGTATAATAGGCACCCTGCACTAGTGTGCATGTGCTGCCATCCCAGTGACAGCTTGGACACAATCCTTGTTCAAAGGCAGCATTGCTCCCACTGGGAAAAGCAAGTTGGGATGTGCTAGCTAAAGGTCAGGTACAGAGGGTGACCTGACACAATTAAATGACTAGGAGATATTTTGGGACACGATGAGGGACCTCGTGCTGAGGGGTAATTCAAGTCCAACATCTGTATCCAGGTAGGCCAGTAAAAGAAACTTCCTTTGGCATTCACAAGTGTAACCCTTGGCAACTGTTAGAGCTGGCCAATACCCTGTGTGGATGTATTAATGAAAAATGCCCTGTTATTGCTAGCAACCAGATCAGCAAGTTATTGTTCTTTAAATGCTGCAATAACATTTGTGCACGAGGAGCACAACCCCAGATGGAGGTTTCTCCCCTGGCCAAACTTATCTTTGCTCTGTCTTCCCAGATAAAAGAGGATATGCAACAGGCATTAATTGTGCCTGGTATGTCCAAGTGCTTTGGACATGAATGCAATTGCTTTCTTTGACAGGAGGAGGAACATGACTTACGTAAGAACAAGAGAATGACATAACCTCTTGCAAACTAATAAGTACACTGTGTGCCAAGACAAAGCCTGCAGGAAAAGGAGGTGGCAAGCATAGCTGGGACCTTCAAACAGTGTCCTTGGCCATGCTTCTAACATGTCCTTGACCACGTATTTACACCCCTGTGTAAGCTAAACACATCTGAATAAATCTGCAGCTGCAAGGATGAGTGAAGAACAACACCATCAGAGGAGCAGAACACAGCCCTGACAGAGGTGTCCTGTGGGCACCCTGCATCCTGCATCCCAGCTCATTCTATGAACCATCTGGATGTGTGGGCCACATGGGAGTTTAATCTCACCTTCAGTAGTGCATAAAGAAGCAAGCTCTTCTTCCACCTCCATAAGCAGATAGAGATTGGTAGGGAAAGGAAATATTGAAATTCCTCTGCAGGGAAGGAAGGGAGGATGCACAGTCCCATAGGTACAAATGGGCTTTTTGCAGTGTTCTCATATCTTCTGGTAAACTCATAAAAGTGACCATCATCTGCACTTTTTCACATGACAGCATTAATCCCAACAGAACAAGCAGAGGACACCTTAATTTGCATTTTTCAAAGTAGGAGCAACATGCCAAGAATATGCACATGAATATTCAAGAAAAAAACTGAGAAGCTTTGCCAGATGCTACATGTCAGGAAGTACTTGAATCCACGTGACCAAAAAGCATTGCATTCATCAATGCTTTCATGATAACAGGTTTTCCTATGCTTGAACACCTAAAATACATTGTTACATCTATAAAAGGATGGGTGACAGTTGTTTTGCACTGCATTTCCTACTCTTTGTCTGACAGATCATTTCTCAAAAGGCTGTTTGATTCAGGCATTTGTACCACATATAATATAACAGTAATTCAATATTGCAGAGTGAAATTTGCCACCCATGATTACCTTGATTATTTGAAAACTGAGTGGCTTTGAGGATGATGATTGTAACTCATACTGTGCTATGGTTCCTCAAACAAAAAGCTGGTGTAAATCTTCATCAGAAGCAAATGAACATAAAGCTGGCACTCCGAAGCAGTGCCTGTCTGCCAGGTAGCTGTTGAATGAAATTTACAATGTAATTTACTTCTGGCTCACATTTGTACCAACAAAAAGGGTTAACCAAAAGTATTTCTGATCTTAAAAGCCAAATGTTTGGAACATCAGCATCCTCATGAAGAAGAGAGGACATCCTGAGGAAGAACTTGTGAAGAGGACTACCTGACAGAGAAGCCGTAACTCTTTTGAAATTTCCTTAGCAGGGAATTAAGGGAAAACAGCTTTAAAGTTTTCATCACAACCATCTGAAGGTTGCACAAGCATTTATACACTGTTATGAGAAGGGTGTATATAAGCAACAGTGATTTTGTTCCTTTTTCAGCCTTTGCCATCATAATGAAACTACAAAAAATACCTATTCTACTTAACAGCTTCTTAAGAGGGGTGATTTAGTGTTAGTGCATAAGGCACCTGGAGAAATCATTAGAGCCCAAATGCTGCTATACAACTTATATGCCCTCTTCAAGGCCATAATTAACCAAATTAACCAAATCCTGATTTGGGGGAAGGAGGGGAGAGGCTTTCCATGACACTGCCACGACTTTGCAGTGAGTGTGATGGTCCTTAGCTGCAGTTTATTGGCTTTTCCTTCAGATATGATGGGGAGACAAGGAAGGACTGCCAGCAGTGAGTGATGGGAATTGCAATTCCTGTCACTTGACAATTTTCCCAAATCTGAATGCAAGCCTGCCCACAAGAGGCACTCGAACGGGGCTAGCAAGAGGAAAGAGAGCACAGGAGGGCAGCAGGAAATAGTACAATAAGAAGGGAAGTGTCCCATCCCCTCAGGGTGCTGGCAGGGAGACAGCTCTGCTGAGGGCATGGAGTTGGGGCACACTTTACCCGGGCTCAGGGAGGGGGGTCACGCCAGCTGGGGGTCCGCAGCTCTGTGGGCTACCCCTGCCCTCCCTGCTCCTGGGAGGCTTTGGAGGGGACTAGCAAAAATACCCCTTTTCTTCTGGGTTTGTTCCACTGAGGAGGAAGAGTACGTGTGTGGTCTCCTGGCTTATGAAACCCTTGGCATTTTATTGCTCCTTAGCTTTAGCATAACTGAGTGCAGCAGTTTGTCTGCGGTCTGGGCCAAGCATGTCCCAACTTGTATAAAAGGAAATTAACACTGAGGGTTTCGAGCCCGGACCATTTCTATACTAGGGTAAAACTGAAGTATTTTGACACATTCAGCTAATTTGTGCTGTAATCTAAAGAGTGAGAAAGAACTCCCTCATGTTAACCCATAAGCACCTAATACCCATTACAGCTCCAGCTCCTTCCTCTGTAGGACTGAATCCTCTCTCATTAAAATTTTGCCACTGGCAGCAAGAGGCCAGGAATCCCTGAGGATTTCAGCACACATTCATTCATACTCATGAAACATTATCCTTTCCTAGTGGGGACAGGCCTCCTCTAGGCTGAAACATTCATGAACAGTGAGTCTGGAGGGAACAGGAAGAGCTTTACCTCGATAAATCACTGCAGCTGGACTTTCTGAGCTGTGCTGAGCATTAATCAGCTTTATTTAATTTATTTCTTTATTTTGGGAAGGGCTAATGAAGCTCACCTGAGGTAAGAACTATAGCAGTGAGCTATCTTCACTAAGCAAATCCATTAAGCGTTCAGAGGAGTTTAAAGGTATGAAACTGTAACATCGCTGACAGAACGTACCCCAAAGGGCAGGCTGCTTTTTCATCTTTAAGGTATTGATTGTGGCTGTTACTGTCCTTAGAAAAACAGTGAAATGCCAGTGTAAAGCCAAACTGCACTACAGTTTTACAACCAAATTATCAACATGATTCTAAAAAAAATTCTTATTATTTACCAATAAACCACCAAAAGTTAAAAGTAGTGAGTTATTAATTTTGTGACAACACCACGTACAAATCTAAATCTATCTGTTTCTGGTAACCATATTTGAACAGCAAGGGAAAGGTCAGGCAACTACACACAATCTGTTCCTGTGGAAATTTACACTAGCTGGAAAAGAAACTACAAATCCTACATCCCTCACTATGTGGGATGGGGAAAGTAACTCTCTCTTCAGCTGCCTCATGAAGGGTGAATAAGCCTGTGCTTTGTGTAAGCCTCTGAGTTCATCTTAGGTCCAGTACTAGAAGGAGTGTACGTTTTCTGCCAAAGGTTGATGTCTTTGTTGCAAAACTGGAGATGAAGCTGCTAGAGGTAGAGCAAAGCAATGAAGCATGCTTCTATCCTGGCTCACTCTGCTTACCAGCAGATTCCTTCAAGGCTATTTTTATGTCCTTCATCTACAATTCCTAAGTCAGGCCTTGGTCACTAAAAGTCCAACATTCAACTACTCCAACAGCACCCCAAGAGCTGAATGCCAACCTCTCCTACCTTTATCAATACACTCTTTTAGTTTTCCTTTCTCAGTACAAATTATATTCAGGCTTTACCTGGAAATTGTTGCCTTTGACATTGATCTTCTTTGAGCTACTGCTTCCTTCTACCAGTGCCCTAATTCAGATGGGAAATTACTCATGTGTGTCATATGTATCAGCTCCTAGAGACCTGTCCAGGTACAGGTGAAGTATTCATGACTTATCTTGGGTTGAGAGTTATCTCAAGTGTTCAAATCACTTCCTTGTTTTTACAACATTTATAAGTCTGATCCTGTATGCTGCTAATTACAATTTAGTTGTACCTACTCTTACTAAGTATGTGTCATCAAACAATCTCTACCATTAATTTACCTTTTCATAGAGATTGCACATGACACATAGATATTATATGTGACTGACATTGTTAAAGGGATTTTAGTCCAAGGAATTTCCACTCCACCCCACCAAGGCTCAGGACACTACGATGCCACGCTGAATGCTTCAGAGATGAGATGATACCCATGAAAGCCACAAGTCTGACATCTGCAAACACTGACTGTTTTGATAACTGCTCTGCAGTTGCTGAGACTGCTGCTGCCTGGATGAATTAAAAGCAGAAAGAAATAACTTCTTCTCTCATATTTAAAAGCTAGAAGAAAACTCAGTTCACAACAGATTTTCAGCAGAATCTAACACTAATCAAAAATAGAGGCCTGAGTATATGAGCCTAATTATTGTGCTGGGCTGTTTCTCCAAGATTATCAAGTGCAAAAAGAAGTCATGCTGCTTGGCTTCAGTTCTAAGCTAAACTTTACTCTGGCAAATACTGCTTCATGTTCCTGAATGTGCTGACATATTATATTGTTTACTGTGTGATTTCCTATGCACTTTTTAAGCAAGATGAGAAAACTGACACACACAGAACTAGTACTAAAAAGACTTTTATATTTTACATTTAAAATGTGAGGATACCAAGAGGATAAAGAAGAGTTTAAGTCTGTGAGACGTTTTGTTATTGGGTTACTTTCAAAAGTTTATCTGTGAAACCATGGTTTCCTGAGGTGAAACTGTTCAGGGCTGGTGGGACAGCATGAGCGATGGTGAGGGCATCCTGGAGTCAGAGCAACAAAGACAAGAGCTGCTTGATTGTACCACTGCATCCCAAGCAGCAACAAGCACTGCACTCCCTACTGAGCGTACCAGCATTGTGTGCCTTCAGTCATGCTTGACCAAAAGGTGTAGCTTGGGTCAGGTCACTTTCTTTGGCATTTTAGGCCATCTCCATGATGGCTGGAGATCAAGACTAGCTTCAGGGCAGGTACAGCCAGCAGGCACATTCCAGGGCACCAAAACCACCAGCACCCCACTGCTGGCTCCACTCCAGGCTCTGCCCCTCCACAGACCTCGGGCATGACTTATGCAGAGTTATACCTCTTATGCCTTTAATAGTAACAGCAGAATCACAGAATCAGAGAAGATATCAAGTTGGAAGGGATGCACAAGGATCATTGAATCTAATGGCAATATCTGTTATCTTTGGGGTGCAAAAGGTGCAAGGAGCATCAGTCTTGGCAGGCCATAGGCTAGGATGCCACTTCTTCACTTGTACTATAATATGTCTATTCACGTTAACTCCATTTAACATCTGCAGCTGTGTATAGGTGGTTCAAAAAATCTATTGGTGACCATATATTTCATGAGCTCAATCCAAAACTGAACTCTTGTTTTACTTCGCATTTATTTTTATTAGTCTCATTTCCTTTTTCTGTGTATGTCACTATAGCATATCCCTGGGTGTTAATGATTTCAGAAAGCTGGGGTAGATATCCTAGGAGCTCTGACAAGGGGAGCTGCATTGATTTGATGTTCATTTAAGAGGTGAAAGCACAGAAATTATTTGCTGAAGACTCCATCTTTTCAGGTATTGCAAGATGTGATCTTCCCATCCACCAGTCTGGTTGGCAGGCAGAGTGGTCAGGGCTCTTGTGTGACATAGTCATAAGCCAGAGGTGTTAGGCAGAACTTCAGTAGTTTCAGTAGCATAGCCACAAAAAAGATAATTCCCCCAAGAAAAAGGAACAAACAACACTTTTTTGTCTGCAACTTCATTTGGTAGTAACTATGTAGTGCTATCACATAACTGTTTCCAGTTTTAAAACTTATTAAGTAACTTTTAAAGTCTGCGCAATTTCCAGCACTTCATAAAGACCTTGGGTTGTGCCATCTTCATTTTGATCATCTTCAGAAGCTTGCTGAGTCACTGAGATGGCAATCCAAAGGGAAGCTGCCGTTTCTCTGAGCCAGTGCAGCCAATATGAGTGTGTGAATGTGACTTTTTGAGGGCTCTCAGAAGGAAATAGGACAAGGATAATGTTCCAGATATTAAAAAAAACAGGGAACCTCTATAAAGTACTTCAAGCACATGCAAAGAAAGAAAGGACTGTTAAAACCCAGATCTAGAAAATCATGGCATTATAGTATAAAAGCAAAATAAATAGAAGATAAAATCTAGAAGCCAGAACAAGAAAGACAAAAAACTGCTTGCACTCATTAAAAAAAAAAAAAAAGCCTTTTTATGAATCATCAACTGCAAAATTTGGGAGTTACTTTATTTTACAAATAAGCTGCAAACAATTTGGGGTTTTTTCCCCTCTACCTTCCCGTCTGGGACACTTGCTTGTTTTTCAGAGATAGTGCAACAGGTAAACTGAAAACCTCCCGTACACAGTGACTGGTTTTGATATGTATTAGTTACTCTAAAACTATTATCCTGTCAAGTCAAATCAAGAATTGTGTGTGCAGGTTGAGAGATGAAATTCACTCATGAGATGTCCCTGACACTCACTGATCTGGAGTTTCTCCAAGAGATCCATGCCAAAGTACTGTTTATTTCCATAGCAACTATGTGCCAAAGAAAATGTAAGTACTATTAATGTGTAACACTTGTTAAAAAGTTAGAGTCATCATAAAGGATGGCTGGAAGAGGCATTGCTTATTTTCACAGCCAGTCTCCTAATGAGAAGTCTCCAACTTTATTTCAGCACTAAATAGGCTTTTGTGTTTTACTTTGTTGGTTTTTTTTATTTTCATGAATTTGTTTAATAATTTTTTTAATCAATGTAAATTTTTAGTATTTCAAATATCCCCAGGACTGGGTTCTACAGTTGAGCTGCTGCCTGGTGATTTCCTTGAATGCTCCTTCTCACTTTAAAAGAGCAAAATGATCCTTCCTTATAGACCTCCATCCCGTATATGATTTTATAGCTCTTTCATATTTCCTCTGAGTCAACACTTTTCACAGCTAGAGTCCTTGTCTGATTTTTTTGTATTGAGCCCATTTAACACACATGATTATCCTTGTCATCAACTGTGTATCTTTTTAGGTCCTATTTTTTTTTTTAATATATATATATATATATATATATGTACTGATATGAAGGCTAAAAAATGTCCATGACATTCAAAATACTGTAGCCAAGTACTGTTTTATGGGTCATTCTCCCTCCCTTCTCTGGTAATTTGCTTCATACTGATTGTCATTCAGGACTGTGCTGATATTCCTACAGAATTTGCTATTATAACTTCAGAATCTTTGTACTGCTTGATAATAGCTTCTTCAGAGTCTGCAGTTGCATATATTAAATTAGGATTTCTCTTGTGAACTCTTTTTATATTTTCACACATTCTCTTCCCCAACCCTGTCATAATACTCAGTATCACAAGATGTTATAGCAACTCTTCACGCTTTCCTGGGTTTTGTTTTTTTCCACAAAGAAGAGTTTAGAACAGTCACTGAACTTTGCCGCTTCATTTTTCACCCCTTTTCCATTCATTTGTGAGGGTAATGAAGAGCAAGGTTCATCAGATATGTCCCTGTGGGACCACAGTGGAAAGTTCCCTCTGGTGAGAAAAGTAACTACATATTCTTTTAATTGGTTGCTTATCCATGTCAGCACTGTCCATCTCATCC
Organism: Corapipo altera; assembly: GCF_003945725.1. NCBI lineage: Eukaryota > Metazoa > Chordata > Aves > Passeriformes > Pipridae > Corapipo > Corapipo altera. The sequence continues at coordinate 14,593,301 of NW_020884872.1, forward strand.
CAATCATAATTTCTTAAAGCCCCTTCGGTGAATGATCTTGTCAAGTGCCTTTCAGGAATCCGTGGAGACTGTGTGAGATGTATCTCCCATATCAGCATGCTTGTTCACTCCTTCAGAGAACTCTGATAGATTTAGGAGGAATGAATTACCTTTACAAAACCATGAAGAATCTTCCTCAGTGTAACATATTTCCCTACATAACCAATAATTCTACTCTTTATTAATGTCCAGTCTGTAATCTTCTAAAACCTCTGCAACTCCTTTCAACAGCAGGCAGCATCATTTGCTACATTTCCATTCCTCTGGTATCCAGGTTATTGGTTGCAGGTGAGACATAAGTGGCTGTACACTAAACCAGCAGTTAATTTGCATCCATTTAGAGCTCTCTGGTGAAAAATATGGTCCTGCTGGAAACCCTCTGTTAACTCTCCATGCAGCAACCACTTAGGGCAATCTGACTTTTCACAGGTTTGCCATTGCCAAGGCTCAGTTCTTCAAAACTGCTTCAAGTTTGGACATTTTGAAGTCATTCTTTATTCCTATAAAATTAATTGAAATGAGAGTTGTGGAAAGGCCAGGAAAGGAAAAAAAACATAATAATCTGTCACTGAAAGAACCATGTCAGAATTCTCCTTTCAAAGACTAGACATTTAAAACCTCCTTATTTAACTTCCCATGGCATTCCTTGAAAACCTCTGTGGATCAGCAGGAGAGAAAAGCAAGAGCCTGTGTTCACAACAGCCTCTTTTCCCTTTCAGTTGTGTTTGTTTTTCTGTCTACAGTCAGACTTGTCCTGGTTCAAAGGGAATGAACAAAAAAAGAGATCATGGTGAGTATGCATGTTCTTTTCAAGTAGGACGAGCCTTCATGAAATGAAAGTTTCTGTAACAAAGGCTTTTAGACACTGGGGCTTTTTATACATTGCTCACATATAATTTAGTAATGAGTAGTTACCAGTGTAGTTAGGCAGTTGTGGACCCAATTATCCAATTACTGCAACTGACGGCACAAACAGAGGACTTGTACTGGGAGCACATTCACATACTTTGCTTCGGTGCTTTTGTAAGCCTGGTGTTATCCTTTCAGTGCTGTGCCAGACTGGGGACATTTCATCTTGTTTATTAACACCTCTGTCCTAGGGGAAGTTTTAGCTCATGTTTTGGGGAGAAAACATTCTGGGTTTTCACAGAAGGCAGCTAACAGTGGAACTATCACAAGATAGCTGGCAAGCCAGAACATTAATTCTCTCAAATTCAGATTACATTGAAGTTAAATTTGCTGTTTTCTCTGAGCTTCCTCTCCTCAAAGTTCTTTCCTGTGATAAGATAATTCTATTCCTTATAGATGTTGAAAAGTCATAGCAGCCTCATCAGCCAGAAATTTGCATGCGACCGAAACAAATCCACAGTGAAACCTGAATTTTCTTCTTTGCCTTAACAGAATGTTAGTTTAGTGCATGCCACAAAACCCAAACCCAGACCTAGCTCACAACAAATTTTAGCATTCTTTGTGTTATTCCTTTTGACACTTGGGTTTGGCATGAGAAGGGAGAGGTGCATCTGTCAAGCCTGTACCTGCGCAACAACAGTATAAACAATTAGGCAAATTTTTCTTCAAGACACAAGTTCATGTGGAAAGCTAAATAATAAGAGTAGGTTATAATAAAAGTAGGTTATATGGGCAATTGCAAATAAATCAGAGCAAAATTTCCTACCAAGTGGAACTGGGGTACATATTCTTCCACAAAATGAAGCAATGCATTTCCCTTCACACGTCTATTTCTGACTGTGAATTGTTGTGTGGGAAGTCTAATAGCTTGAGACAATTACTGATTAAAATGGCACTGCAGGAAGGGAGATATTCTTCGTGGGATGTAGTAAAGGTAAAATCACAGATTGTTCTAAATTGCTTGTATAGAACGTAACTTAACAGCGTAAAATACGTAAGAGTATTTTTGCCTTGATATAACAATATTCTTACAGTGGTAATCTTTTGCCTGTTAATCTCCTGGATTCCCACAGTGCATAGCTTCCTTCCATTGGTCCCATATCCTAAAAAGTAGTTGATCAAGCTCCAGGACAATGTTTATCTTGCTGGAGGCAATTAGTTAGGACCAGCTGTCAAAGCCACAGCCGGTTCCTAGCACGCGTGTGTGCAGCTTGTCAGCAGGCACAAGTAACTGCATATGCCTTCCAGAAGATAATGACACTGATCTTAAGCTCAAATTGGGTTTTGTTTGATAGTATAACACATGGAGAACTGGAATTCACCATAACCAAATACTATGATATTTCAATAAATGATTCACCTTCAGGCCTATTTTCAGTGTTGTAGACTGTTAGCACAGCAGCTGCTTGTAATATAAGCTCAGTTTATCTGAGTACTTAGAGGTTTGAGTACTCCTTTTGAATTTACTTCCATCTCTATATTTAAAAGCTCATTTGTCAGATAAGTGCAGCTGAAAGACCAAGAAACATCTAGGCTTTAAATGGATGGATTAGATTAAAGTGTTGGGCACAAGAAGTGAAGATTTTATTCAATTATGCAACTTCCCTTGCACATCAGTGTTTTCAACACTTTGTCATATTTAGAAACTGTTTAGCTGCAATATTATTAGAAACAGTAGTTAAGTGTTACTTATGAAAGAAAAGCAAAATAATGTTACCAGTTTGTGAGCCACAAATGTCTACCTCCTACTGAATGAGAACTATCAAATAATAAAGAGCTCTTCGAAAACTATAAAAAGACTTCTGTGGCTAAGTACGTTCCACATCAAACCTTTGTACAAATTCATAATGTAAAATTGATAAAGAACAAATGAAGATTAAGCTTGCAGCAATTACTAAGTACAGGTCAGAGATGGAAATATTCCATTCCAGGAACAATTATCAGGATTGAGAGACCCTGTATTTGGGTCAAGATAAACTTCTGAGGATGAGCTTTCCCCTCTTACACTCCCAAAAATGCTGCCTCCCCTGCAACAGCCCCAGAAGAGAACTACAAAAAACCAGAGGCTTTTCTGTGCAAGTGTTTTTAGGAAGAGAAAGTGACCTGGCATGGCTGGAGCAACTTATTGGGAAACTGAAACAACCATCTGGGAGGGAAGTTCAAACCCAATGCAGTGATCTCTTCTGAAACTGTGAAGTAGAAGAGCAGCAACAAACTGCTGAAGCTTTGAGCCACTGGTAATTGTGATACCTTGCAATAAACAGAGAGCTAATGAAAAACAGACAAGGTAATATCTTGAAAAGAAGCAAGACAAGGAGGACTTTCCCCTTTTCTGAAGCACTGGTGTCTCAAGCTGGATTTGGATGTGTGGATGTGCTTTCTGCCTGTCCATCATTTTGACTGTTAGCTTTGTTTAAGGCAGTGCAAAACTCCTGAGCAGCAGAAGAGCTCAGATTTTTTCATTTGCTTTTGAATTGCCGAGTTCTAGACTGTAGAGGTGATAGCCTCTTTAATAAAGGGTTTCCCTTTCTTTAGAAAAGGGAAATGGAGCTGGAAGCTCAGAAGTGGGGTAATTTTGAAACTCACTATCTCCACACTAAGTTTTCAAAACCTTTCTCCTTTATGGATAGTATTCTGTGAAGTGCAAGCCAGAGAAGAATATGGGCAAGAGAAGATATGGGAGATGGAAAAGGAAAATGTTGAGGAGATTCTGAAAATTATCCAAGTAATTTCTTAAATGAAAGTAATCCTTGACTATGAAGGCAGAGGCTGCAAGTAGATGAGACTTTTGGGTGAAGAATTCTTACTGATCAGAAAGAGAAGCTCTGTGCAAGTAATCTGAAAGGAGAATAATAGTATTAATCACTCCTCATGCTCTGAGATTAACTTCTTTCAAAACACTGATTACAGCTCCAAGTACAACCCAAAACTGGGATTTATAAATCAGATGAGAAAGCAGCATTTTTAGCAGTTCCGTTTCAGATCCTAGCCATTCTCTTTCTGCATAACCAAGATCAGCTTTTGTGGGCTTATGAAATATGAACCGTATATAGTTACTCATCCTATATAGTGAATTCTCCCCGTAAATCATATTGTTCTTCAGCTGATTTGACAGCTAGGACTGGAAGCTGAGTGGGGTACAGCAGCTCAACAACCAGCCCTGGCTACTGCACACATCTGTGAAACATTTCTGGCTTTTCAATCTGCTGAAAACAATTCGAGTGTGGGTCACTTTTGCCTCCTCTGTTTTGTTTGCCCTCCTAGCTGACACAGTATGGAGGAGACAAGGCCAGTTCTTGCATCGGGCACAGGGGGAATGGGAACACTGAAGCCTGACCGCTCACTTTCACGTGCCGCTCTTGGACACCCTTGGCTCTTGCTCAGGGCAAACCAGTTTTCAGCTCTGAATACCCAAAATCAGTGACAACTAAGCAATAAATTATGTCATAAGAAGATGCTGAGCCCATGACAAAGACATCTAGAGAGAATAGCACAGAAGATCCATACAGGAGGAATTAAAAGCAGGAGCAAAGATTGTCAGACAGCCTTTTGTCAGAGGATGCCTAGTCTGACTTTTTTTAAATTATAGATTGCAAATTTAAGCACAATAACCCTGAAGTACAAGACTTCAATGGATTCTTATTTAACAAGCCCATGTTTTCTCTGGCTCCTCAAGGAACTAAGTTGCAGAGTCAGTTCCTGCCCGGTTCACTTCCAAACATCTGGTGGTTACACATTGCAGGTGCCCAGAGCCATTTGCAGGGTCTTAGGAAGATGAGTTTGTCTCAGAAAAGCTTCTCCCCTTCTCTCTTTACCTCTTCTGCCTTGTGCCTGATGATGTGTGCTAAATCCTGGCATCCGCAGGCACAACTCCGAGACGGGACATGTTGAATTCACATAACTTTAAACATATGTTTAAGCTCTTGCCCAAATTAAATCTTTAACCAATGCTTAGCTCATACCCTGCCAAATGAAGTCCATGAGGACTAATAATCCCAGTGTTCAATGATTATGAAACTGTGTGGTCAGACTAACAAAGCAAGTGCTCATCCTGTGCTGAATCTGAAGAGGCAGGTTGAAAATTTGTCAACATGGATGATGTTTCTAGGAAAGATTCTAATAAAATCTTAGACTTAAAAAGTTAGGAGACCAAAACTCTTTAATAACTACATTTCATTACAGTCATTCAGAAAGTAGAGGTGAGAGCCCAGGTGAAAGTGAATTGATCTCAGTTTATACACTGACACTGTATCACCTGCATCTTCATTAAAGGCAAATACATCTAAAGAACATGTCAATTGCCTAGGCACAGAAAGACAGAAAATAGGAATGCTGAATTTATGCATTCAGTCTTAAATGAGTCCCTTTCACTGCTTTTCAACTGGTAATACAACATTTCTCTCCATTTCTCTATTTATTCCCGTGTATCAAGTCATTTATTGTATATTGTCACCTAGCCCCAAAGCAGTCATTTTTCCTTTAATTGTTCCTCAAAGAAGTTCTTGGTGTGTCAATAGATGTCCAAATATTAATATCAAAAAGAATTGTTTTAAAAAGGAACAAGCATCATTGTTTATTTTATAATGTCTCCTTTTACCTCTTTTTAAATTAGAGTTTTGCTAATTACCTCCCAAATTAAATGGGTTTTTTTGAAATATGCATAGATGAATTTGGGTCCATCTCAGTTCCTATTCAAACCAATTAGCAGAATTCCTAATGATGCAAATGAAAGGGAAAATGAGACACTGTTATATCTCTCACTCCCAGCCTCAGCTTCCTTTTTTCTCTTCCTTCTTAGGTTCACTATACATTTATCTTGGTTTCTGAAGGAAATGGGGATTATCTGACCACATTTCTTGTCTGCTCACCTTCACTTTTGAACTTTCTGGCTAAACATACCTTGACCTGAGAGAGCTACTGATCTCCAAGAGATTATATTTCTGTGCATTCTGGGGAAATAGCAGAGGAGAGACAGTAAGATCAGTCGCCCTGCTGGGAGAAAGGTGGCAGTGTGAGATGGGTAGTTACTTGCCCCCATTTTACCCATCTGCAATCCCTCTTGCTAAGGCAAGAGCTTGGGAAGCATGGATACCAAGGTTGGTAGTTGGGTATTAAAGAACACAGAGAAAAATGAGCTGGGATGAGTGTGATAGGAGCCTTAGGCAGATGAAATGCCAAAGTTTGGCATGACAAATGCCAAACTGGAAATTAATATTCACATGTGACAACTCACAAACTGAATGTTCTGTAATATTTTTTTTTTTTAAGAGAGGGAATCAGTTTGATCATGTCTTGCAGTTCTTGTGAATATCTAAGTTCTGAAGAGGAATCCACCCACGTGGGTTGGGCAAGCATTTGGCTGAGCTAAAACTAAGCAGGAACTTCAGGACTCAGTCCACTTGTGGTAAGAGCTCACTTCCTCACAGCGTTTCCTCCTCAGACGTAAAAGGAGTATTTCACTAGAGTACCAGCTTATCTCACCCAGACCAGCTGTGAAAGCTCATGTCAAGTCCAGGTTCTAAAAGCACCACTTCACCTGGCATTAGATTTTTCCCTCTTCCCTCAGTGATAAATTCAGCAAACCTTTCATTATTTTTTCAGAAATATGATATACCAAATCCCAGGTCTTAATGAAAGCTGCCATATGTAATGTTTTATAAACATAAAAGTAGGACAAGAAATAAGAAAATCAAATCCCATGGCCCACTCTGTTGTGGGAATTTCTTTCATTATAATAACGAGTGCAGCTAAAGCAGCTCGACTACAGCTAAAATTGTTCACGTCTGTTCCATTTTCCTCTTCACAGTAGCTTTGCTATTTAAAAAAATGTGATTTAAAAGGTTTTGCCCGTATACTGATCCCACAATCACATTGGCCAGTTCCTCCAGCATCTTTAGATAAATCCTACCCAGCCCTACCCCATGGAGTACATCCAGCTTCTTTCAAGTCTCTAATTTTTTTGACCTCTCCTCACTGAGAAAGGGCTGTCCCTTTCCACCCCACACAATGCCAATACCAAAGCAGCTTTTGCTTGTGAACAATGAGGTGAAAAAACTCACTGAATACTTGAGCCTTTTTTTGCCCCATCCTAACTAGGGTTTCTTCTCTACCCATTACTGGGTCCATGCTTTTCCTGAATTTACTTTGAAATTAACATTTCCACAGAGTCTTTCAGTGCCCCTCAGAAGTTTCAGCTCCAGCTTTGGCCTTCCCAATTTTGACACTAAGTGTCTAACATTGCTCTATACTGCCTGTTCTGGTTTCTACTTCTTCTCCACTTCATTTTTGTGTGTTAGTTCAATGAGAAGTTCCCCATCTAGCCATGCAGACCTTCTCCAGAAATTGATAGTCTTCTCACATGACACAACAGTTCATTCCTCAGCTCTCAGTAAGTTGCCTTTAGAAACCAGACATTTTTGCTGGGCTCCCTTCACCATCACCGCAGTTCCCTAAGGGATTGTGCCAGGCAACCCCTGAACAAGCCCTTGTTTGCTTCACCAAAGACCAGGGTGCTCTGCCTTCCTCTGGGCCTAATTTCCAGCATCCTGTGGCTGCTGCATCCCAAGCTGCTCTGTGTGACCAGAGCTGTCACCAGCTCTTCCCTGTGTGTGAGGAGCAGGTTGAGTCAATCACAGACCTTGTTCAGCTAATCTGGCATTTCCATGAGGACCCACAACTTACATAGACCAGGAGCCTCCTGTGTTTCCTGCCAGGTGCTGGTGTTGCCCTCCCAGCAGCTGTCTGAGTGGTGGAACCCCCACCCCAAGGGGGGAGAGGCTGCAAGCAGGGGCATGGTGCTAGTTTCGAGCTTGTGCTTGTTCCCGAGGAGCAAGCACCATTCTGCTGTGGGTAAGTGTTGTCTGGCTGTTCTGTCAGGCACTGCCAGCCACAGCCACTATTAAACTTCAAAAGACTACTCCGTTGAAGAGGCTAGCTAGTCTTCCATTTTTAGATCAGTGAGAGCTTTTACATCAATTACAATGAGGCTTAATACAATGAAAATTATATTTATTTTAAATTTGGACTTTTGAACTTCTTTCTGAAAATAACAGGAACATCAATTCAAATTACTGCTTATCAATTGCTGATGTAATTGGAAGTAGTTTTACATGAAATAAAGCTTTCCAGTTTGTTTTCATTTTAACATATTTTCTGGCATGACACCCATATGTCTTCCCCCGTCCCAGTCAAAGACTTCTTTTTTTAAAATTTTGATCCAGTGTCTGGGTCTTGGGAAGGGATTCTGGTGGTTAAAAAACCAAAATAGTATTGTACGGGGATAATTTTTTTTTTTAGTTAATTAAGAAAATGACCATAGCATTCCCAATAGGCACAACTACACCTTGCTCAATCTGTGATTATGAAACCACTGTTTAGTAAAAGCAAAGATGGATTTGAATACATTGTGGGGGCAGGGAAGAGTTTGCAGCATAGTGGAAATGGAGTCAACAATAGAACGCCTGAAAAATCTCACTCAGGGATAAAAATGGTATAATTACAGAGAAAAAAGATATATTGGTTTGGCACTAGCAGCAGTTTGCCAGGCTGGGTGGCTAAACCAGAACAGTCTACATCAGTGAGACATGACCTTAATACTATGTTGCATGACATTAATGTTTTTATAGTGTCTGGAATCCTCAGTGTTGAAATTCAGCAACAAAAATGTAGAAAAATGATGAAAAAGTGATTACCTTCAAGTCTTTTCTAATTTGAAAGTCTTTAAGACTCCTTTTTCTACAGGAGAAAGAGATATCAGCTCCGTCAGAGCTGCTCAGTGTGGTGTGTTTTATGCCGTTTTAGTCTCCAGGGTAAAAAACTGAAAGTGTGGAGTGTTGGTTTTAATGTTACTATCTATATTCTTCTTTTTCTATACCATTCTTTTTGATACTTGAGGTTCACACTCTGCAGATTTTCACCACTGGAAACTCTAATTTTAGCATCAGAGATCCTAAAATGAGATCCTTATTCCTGAGGATGAAGAACACACTGCAGATGGTACAGAAATGCCAATTGTTCTCAGGAATAACTATAATAGAAATTTAGAAACGGACAACTTTGGCCCATTTAGTCCGTTATTTCTTATTCCAGTCATATGTATCAGCCACCAGTCAGGTTTTCTTTCAAAGTTCAGAAGATGTGTAGTGCTTTGCTGCAGGTTGCAAGTAGAGTGAAAGTCTGCAGTTCTTGAGTACTTTGAGTTTTAAGGGCCTTGTTGAAACAAAAATTATTTTTCCTAATGTCTTCCTCCTTTGCTTTCAATGTTTTAGGTTAACAGTGTTTGCTAGGCCACCTCTGTAATGCAATCTCTGTTTACAAAGCATTATTTCCTATTCCCTACCTTACCCTACCTTCTTTATCTAATCAGGTTTGCATGTTGGCACTCATGCCTAAGTACCTGAATGCTACCAGCAGGAATTTGGTTCTAATATCTACAGGAGCATTTTATCTTCTAAATGATTACCCACCCTCTCACAGAAGGCCACTGATATTTCAATTTTCTTTTAGCATTAGTGTTCTTTGTTATGGACACTTGTAGTATCTGCCCAAGCATAAAGGTTAAAGACTGACCCAGGAGCAATGGACTAGATGGAATTTCCCAGTGTATCGAGTTCTACCTATCTGGTATTACTGGCAAACAACCTCCATCTTCCCTTTCATAAACCAATCAACTTCTGTTTTAAAAGTACATAGATCCTGTACTCCCTTATTTTCACTGTTGTTTTAAAGCAACCAAAACTTTATTTCTTTGATGGTCATAAACCATCCCAGCTTTCAATCTACATTTATTCATGGCTAATTGATACCTATTCATTCCTGTGCCAGTATTGTTCTTGAGCATAAGCGGCTCCTTCCCTTCCAGGTGTTTTACCTGTTTAACATTCACAGAGAGTAACCATGACTTCTTTCAGCCTTTGCTTTTCTAAGCTGAGTAAGCTCTCTTCTCTAAAACACCTTCCATTACTGCCATCAATTTCCCACACCTGTTCCAGTCTGAATTCCCTCTCCCTCAGTCATTGATGCTCAGAAGTGCACGTAATACTCCAGACAGAGTTTTGGCAGAGTCACTCACACCTGCAGGAATATGTCTCTTTTTTTCCTACAATTACTTCAATTGATAAACCTAAGCACTGCACTTCCAGGAAGTCTGCCATTAGTGGCTTATAGTCTAATTCTGATCAGTTAATATGCCCCAAAGTACTTTATGCCCTCCATCATTCCCACCTGGCACTCCCACAACACTTTCTCCAGGTTATTTCTGTAGGGAATGGTTTCATTCATAAAATTTTAGCCATTTAAATGTTAGTGGTCAGGCTCATCAACTTTAAAGCAACTGTCCAGGGCAATTTCTTCCAGGATAATTTCTCACATGATGCCTGAGTGTAGACATGGGAAGGCCAATCGAGGCTAGAGCAATGTTTGGGAAACAGCTTTTGATTACATCTCTCCGCTTTTTCTCATTGTTTGAAATGGCCAAAGCCAGAAAAGACATGAGACAAGCCTACAATATCTCTGGAAAAGCTATTGCTGCTGCCTAAAAGCAAATCGTGGTTGGACATTAATTGTTTTCCTACAAGCTTAGGAGCCCAGCAGTCATGCCTGGTGAATAAAGTAGGTCTAGATCGATCCATCCATTCCAGGGCCAGGGAGGAAGAGATGATGACTTTCTCTGAATTTGCTTATGTGAGCAACTTCTGGTTGTTGTGGTTTGCCCAGCTGGCCCTCCTCCAAGTTTTGCTTTCAGGCCTACTCCCAGCCTCTGCCCTGACCACAACCCTCTTGTTCTTATCACTGCAGGTATTCTGGCACTTTTTAGCACTAGAACTCACTTTTTCGGTTTATTTGGGGCTGTTTTGGTATTGGGTTTTTTAACATTTCAGCCCAAGGAGGGAAGGTTGACCAGCACACTGCTAACTGCCCACCACTGTCAGCCAGCATCCAGAGGCTTCCCATGCAATATTCAGAAAATGCAACCTATTTAGATGCAGTCTGCTCCTACCGGTGAGAGGCAGCTCTCACCTGATGTGGTTGGACCCCACTTGCACCTCTCAGTTTTGAGGCTTCTGTGAAGACCTCCAAGGCTCTCTTTAGGATGTGGTGGGCTGGAAGGCAGGTGCGTATCCCCTGCCGTGCCTTCTGAAAGAAGAGAAAAGAAAGGAGGAGCAACTCTTGCATTCTGGGCAAGAAATGTTCAAAATTAGGGGCGAGCTGAATGGCACTATGCTGAAGGATTCCCTGCAAGTTCTTAAAGTGACTGGATAACTGTTTTGTACAACACTGATTTTGTGCAGGAGAAGAGAGTTCTGCCAGCTCATTCTCACATCTGCATTGCCCTAGTGACAGGGCATTGAGGATGGTGAAAAGGCCTGTGTGTGAGTGTGGCTGCCCAAGGCGCTGAGAAGCTTGGTAGAGGCTTGCCCACAAGAAAAATCACAATTTGTTGTTCCACTTGAGAAAGTACTGTCTGAGTGCAGAGAGCTTCTTCCAGATACAATGCTAAGCTTGATTTCAGGTGACTATCATTTTTGCTCCCATTTTCAGGTTCATCTTCATGCAGTGACGGTGTATACAGCTACACGTAAGCTACATGTGTATCCATCTTTCTACTGTTTCCAGGTTTTAAAGACTGTTAGAAGTTAACAGTATGTCTCAATATTACAAAATTGCCAATGATAATTGCCACATTCTACTTTACAGACAGTAAAGTAGACAGTAGTTTTCAGACAGTGAAGTTTAGTTGCATTACCATTAAAAGGTGCTCCAGACGTGCTAGAAGAACCAACATTTCTCAACCTTAATAAAACCTGTCTCTCCATCCTAGAAGAAGTTTTTTGAAAGTATGTTGTCTCAATGCCTCTGAAAAATAGGGCATTAGACATGTTTCACAAAACAATACAGACTCATAAAGCTGGGATTGCTCTGTATTTTATATTATCTCATAGTCCATGCATCCACCTGGCACTTAATGCATCATAAATGGTATAATAAGTACATCAATGCATTCATCTATTTAATTTTGGCAAGTCCTTGATTACAGCCTTTTGTATGGAGGCAGTTGCAGCTAGGAATTGTGATAGACAGTAAATCTAACTGATTTCAAACTGGCAACAATAGCTGTAATGAAGATTTGCACTTTTAAAGGTACGTAATTAACACCAGTGTTAGCTTCTTCCTCCAGCTAAAAAGTCAAGCTGAACTACCTTTTCCTGAACTTGTGTCGGGTTTTGTATTTCTTTTGCTTTTGCTCTGACAAGTATAAAGCATGCAGACCAGCTGCTGTCCAGGTACTGTTTTGTATATTGCTCATACAAGTGGTTAACCCATGAGAGAGAAGCAGCAGGACAAATCAGTAGATGTATTAGGAACCAATGGATGAAACAAATACATAACTTATTTCAGGGCTTCATCTGAGACATTACCCTTAAAAAAACATGGGCTTTACTCTGTTTTCTAAGGCAAAATTACACAATGCATAAGGCAAGAAGAACTTTCCTTCCATGAGTTCTTCACTTTTATTGTATTTCATATGCACAATCAGCTAATGCACACAATATCAAACACAGAAACGGCTCCAGTTCCTTTGTGTTCCTCCAGCCCTTAGGTGTAGACACTCAGTTAGTTTGAACACACCCATACGAAGACATGACATTCAACCCAGTTATTACCATTTTTTAAACATCACTAAACACAGAACAGTATTATGGTAGACAAAGTACTAATACTTATGGTTTTGAACACCTTAAAACCCACCTATCAACCAATAAGGCTGAGTTCCTAATTCTTGCAATGTTGTTTTCTTATTGTTTCTATAATTTTTTATTTTTCAGAGATTTTTTCTTTAGCTGAGATCTCCTTCAGCTTGTTTGACAAGCTCAGTAACTGCCAGTAGTAACAGTGAAGAAAGATTTACTCAAGCTTTCTCTGGGTCAGACCCCGAGGTATCTATCTAAAGTTTATTTGGTTCTCTGTCAGACAAAATTTCCATGAGATTTTAATGGTCTTTGCCTTTCAAAAGCCATGAGTATAAGCCAATTTATAGGATGCAGATCAGTTTATGTGAAGAGTTCACCAAACTATACACAAAATTAAAAAGCAAGACTAAGCATGAACTTTTTAGATGCCACTGTGGAATGTAAGATGAAGTCCTTCCCAGTTTTGTTTATGACAGAGCCCCTGAAGCATGGAAATTTTGGTTCTCTAAGTTAAAGTTCTTCACCAGTCCATGAGCAAAAGGAACTATTCATTAATCTTCACTAATTATTACAGGCTGAAAAAGAAATACTTGGATGTTTTCACAGAAACTGAGTATATTAGTGTAGCACATTTAAACCAGAGATATAAGTACCTCAGCTAGTAGTGTACATTTTCCTCATCCTGCATACATACTATCCTGAATCTAGGATTCCTACAGCAGATTTAAATTAGACTACCATAGTCAGTACCATTAGAGCCAGCATCTGATTCTGAGTATAGAGACAATATCTTTTAAATGTGTGGTGTTATATTAGAAAGCTCTTTTGACAGCTCCTAAGAATGCTATGCAGCAATCCTTTATGACTGGATGAACTGTGCCATTTTAACATAAAAGTTTAAAAGCTAGGGGTTTGCTCCTGTAGGTACTTATTTGAATTATGCCTATGGTTTCAACGGGAAAATAATTCTATTCTTTGTTTTACTGTGCTAGTACATTGCAGAATCACAGTCACAGAATATTCAGAGTTGGAAGGGATTACCTTCCCATGTACCTCATATTTAAATTAAATGTTGCCATTAGTTTTCAGTTGGTTTATAAGAAAATAAATTCTAAAATTGAAATTAATCTCTGGAGCAAGAGTTATAAAAGAGTGGTTTCATGAATGGGAAAACATGCTTAACCAATCTGATATCCTTCCATGATGGTATGGCTGACCAGGTAGATGAGGGAAGAAGAGGGGGTGTTCTTTGCCCTGACTTCTACTGTGAGGGTGACAAAGCACTGGAATGTCTCCTTCTCTGGAGATATTTGAAACCTGCCTGGGTGCAATCCTGTGGAGCCAGCTCTAGGCAAACCTGCTTTAGCAGGAGGGTTGGAACAAGTAACCCCACTGTGGTCCCTTCCAACCCCAACCATTCTGTGATTCTGTGAGTATTGTTAATGTTGCTGTGACACCAATTTCAAGAATTCCTTGATTTTTTCCTGCAGAAATACACACACATGATTAAAAGTGTGACAAATAAAAAAATGATTCATTGAGTCCATGAGAATTTAGAAATATACGCCAGCATGTTTTTCTCCTGCATCCTAACAAAAGGGTGAAAAACCAGCAAGGAGTAGCTTCCAACCTACACTCTAGACAGAGGACCTAAAAGCAAACAAGCTAAAGGCAAAAAATGTGATTAGATCTGATATCAAATAACTTATAAGGCTTATAGAAAAATAAATTGAAACTAAGGCAATGCTAGTTAAACATCCTGAGGAAAACCACACAACTGAAACAATCTGTATATTTTTGCTTATTCTTATTTCATGTCTGTGCTCTTCTTTGCTTTGACTATTTAGAGCCATTCATTGCATTGAAATATATCTTATCTTTTGATTATGGACTCAAGTCCATTTTGCTTAGGCGAGTCAGTGACAGCCAAAACTTTAAATCCCTGAAAGATGCAAAGTGGTCAAAAAAGCTAGAGCCCCTCTCATCTTCTGCCAGCAGAGGATCTGGCCCCTGGATACTTAAACACAGAAGGAAAGCCAAAAAAAAGTATGCTGTCAGGAAAAGCCTCCATTTGCTGCTATTTTGCCAGTCCAAACTAAACTGCAAGTTTTATTTTTTTCAAAATGTACATAAAATACATGATGTAGACATAAAAAAAAATATTCTTTGTGGGTGAGAGCAATTCTTGCAGGTACATGGAAAACAAAAGATAATAAAATGGATACAAGAGGGTCCATTTGCACACTGATTTTCAACAAGACTTTTTCATTTCAGCTTGCAGAGACATTATGGGGCAGGACAGGAAGGAAAACCAAAAGCATCTGAACAGTGGATCTGCAGCCAAACCATCACTTGCTGACACCGCTACGTCAGCTGCTCATGTTGAGGTGAAGGTAACAACTCAACCATCCCAGACAACCAACTAGGCCAACACTGTGGCCTAGTATAGAGGACAAAAACTATTCAGTAGGACAACCCTGCAAAAATCTTATATATTCCTTTAGACCACATCTCTATGATAACAAAGTGCAAAGTTATTTCAGACTCTACGTTTCCTTTTTCCTTCAAGAACAGGAGTACCTGTACCTGCCACGAAGGAGATGGATATTTAAAGACTCGTGGCCAAAATAGATGAAATAAGCATAACTACTTACTTTAGACCTAACAAGTGAGTCAGCAGTCAGATTCTATTTCCCTTGCTGAAGTCAGAAAACAAATTAAGCTGACAGCATTCCTCTAATGGTGATGACATCACTGAGAGCAGAGTTATTTTCAGTCTCTACAGCACCAGTAAAGGAGAAGCATAAAAGAGAGAAAGGGAAGCTTAACTTTTTACTCACGCCTACTCATAATATACTTCCTTTGCACCCACTACGTCAAATTAGGTATTTTTTGTTATTGTCATTCTCTGTTTAAAAGTATATATGCATTTTTGGAGGCTTATAACTGAATAAAACTTTTTTTTCTTTCTTTCTTTCTTTAGAGAGCACCAATACATAATGTTTACAGCAATTTTAGCCTTGTATGAAGTGGGAATGAGTCCTCCAAATAGTTTAGAATTGCACCTAAATAAAACAGGGAAAACTTTAAACAATTTACCAAAATGCTCAAAAGCGACCTTATATGAAGTCTATCAGTCTTCAGATGCCCAACCTGTGAGTCCCACAAGACAGCATAGAATGTGGCTCCACATCTGCAAAAATACCTCTCTCAAGTAACTGCACCGCTCACTTTTAAAGGGGAGGCAGAAAAGCTTCTGCTTTTTGACAGTACAAAAACTGTGCTTTGAAGAGTTTTCTAACTTGGGAAAAAAACTTTCTGGGACAGCAGCTGAGAGACACTGTTAAGGTGGATAGAAGAAGACTCGAGGGGATTTGTGGAAGAGCAGGGCTTTCTTCATGAGAAGCCTGAAGCACAGAGTGACATAAAAAATGCATGAGTCTGAGAAGCAGCAGAAAAGGAGATGCATAAGTATACAGGCCAATGAACAAAGGAGGAAAGGAGAAAAGTGAAATAAGCCAAAACAGAGTTCTGCCAAGCCATGAAGTTGAATATGACTAAGAAGCAGAAAGAAGTGTGGAAATGTCGAGAGAGATGAGAGCAGCCTGGCTTTGTCGGTGAGTGATGAGACAAGAGGTGATGAGACCTTTGCAGCCACGGGACTGCAACTCCTGGCAGTGGCAACAGACAGGAAGGAAATGCTGAATTGCAAATACACAGTTCCTGAAGGTACATGATTTAATGAGAAGCTGATCACTTGACAAGGAGGATTAGAGAGGATGGTTTCTTGTACGGCAAGTGGGAATTTATTAAGAGAAAGGGTTTAGGTGTGAAAAGGGGAAGCAAAGTTTTGGATGCATGGCATAAAATATAGAGATAATTAAAAATACTGATGAACAGGTATGAAAGAGGAATTGGGGTAAGTGAGGAGACAGATGTACATGAGGTGGACAGACATCCCAAATCCACTCAATGTATTGCAGGGAGAGCAGGCAATCTTCTGCCAACTGTCAGTTTCAAGCTGCATGAGAAGGATAAATAATACCTTGAAAGAAACACAAGAATGAAGTTAAGAGAACCAGGTCTGTCTTAGAAGATAAAATGGAGAAGAAGAAATGTACAAAGGATTAAGAGGACCGAAAAAGGCAGTCAGAGCTGGCTGGAAGGAAATTAGTGACAGATTTCCTGCTTGTCTCTGAGGAAAAATAAACCCAGTGTGGAATGTAATCCTCTAAACAAGAGCATTGATGTGTCACTAATGTAAAAGGTGTTTCTGTAGACTAAGGTGTACAAATTTTGTCATACAGATGAGTGGTGCTTTAAGGAGATAATAAAGCATCTCTTTGTCCTGAGAAACTATCAAACAAAAAAAATCTGTGGCAATGAAATTAATAATTAAGGCATCCTTGCAACAGACTGATTCAGCACTCTCTGGAGATGGCCATCTTATTGCCATTTACACTCTCCCTCAACCGATGTCATTAATAATGGTTCTAGAGAGCAAAAAGGAATGAGACACTGGAATACTGCAGGAACACTGTCAACACTGATCAAAGCCCTCATCATAGCTTTTGTTCAACTAGGGCAAGTGGCTCATTTGTGTGCAGCAGATGAGCATTCACTCTGGTGAAGCAGGCAAAATAGCATCATTCCTTTCTGAAAATTGTGATTTTTAAAATAGCATCTTTGAAGTCAGACAAAGTTTCAGTTTTGCTGAAAGTGAATGAGTAGAGGAGGAATATAATCCTGAAAACTCATTTAATCCTTTCTACTGTCTGTGGTGATGTAATACCTAAGACTATTAACTCATGAGCTGAAAATTTTCTTCTTACTGCAGTTAGCTGAAGCCACTGGAAATTTTATCTGGTTGTAATGGATTTCATGAGATAATGAATGATTGTTTTTTTCATTAATCTTGTATCAAGTGACTTTAAAAAAGAAAATACTGCCAGATTTCTATAAATGTTTAGAGTATCTCTGTGGCTTATCACTGTTAACACAACAGCATTTACAATTCCTGTGATTCACTAAATATTGACACAAAAATTCTTATACAGGACTAACTGGCTATTCACTTCCAAGACACAACCGCTCCTTATATGCTCTTTAAAACTGTTCTGCTCTTTTTCCTCTTCCTTGTTTAAAGAGTCATCTATTCTCAGCATCCGCTTTCCGTTTCATCCTACATGCTACATTACCTTCCTTTGCACTTACTGGAGAAGGACCAACAAGCCAAAAATCTTCCACAATCTCCCCTCCTCTGCTTACAGCATCTTGCCCGATCTAATAATAGGTCAAGTCCATATCACTTCTTAGCTTAAGCACACCACAGCCCAGAATGTCTGACAGCTCAAATAGCACAGACTTTACAGTTTCTGACTCACCTGTTGCATACACACCATTTTGCAACACCAAAGTTCTAAATAAGGGTACCACATCTTAACACAGCCTTCAGCTGCTCTGCAATACTGGATAAATGTTGCTGCTTCCTCATCCTGCTACTCCTTTGGGGAAGGTTGTGACTCTGGAGCAAGGCCGTGAGGATGTCTTTGCTCCACCAAATAGGACAAAGTGGGTCAACACAGCCAGGACAGAGTGAGGTACTCATGAGGGGACTGGGTTTGTTTCATCTAACATGTTTCTCTTCACTGCTTCCAGATAATGAGCTGTCTTCCATCAGGTTCGTGCTTCCCTTCAGTAAGCGCTGACTTTGCGTGATAAGAAATGTGTGCTCACTGTGGAACTGTGTCATCACATGGTGCTGAAATGATTGCCGGGGATCTAAAATATCTGTATTTAGAGTAGGCACCTTTTCACCAGTAAATCACCCATGGGACACAAAGAAGGGTGCCATGCTTTGGAGTTTGCTAACGCCTAGCTAATATTGAGTGCTGAAGAAACACTTAAGAGTAAGTCAAGCATCAGCGAAGCTCCTTTTTTACACATCAACAACACATAGGATTGTGAATCCATCACATAACTGAATTACAGAGGGGGCTAGGGCTCATGCCAGGAATTCCCCTGCTGTACTGGAACAGCAGACATCATATGGGAAGTTGGGGAAAATACTACCTACATACAGCCTGTTGCACAACGTGCATAATTACAATCCGTATTGATCTACATTTGATAATGTAACAAGTTTTATTGATCACTGGAGAACATTTTTTGAACATAATCACAAACCTGGACCCCTCCCGAATGCCACTGCTTTGTTCACTACAGGAAAAAAGGAAAGGCACAAATATGAGTGAACTGTCTTGAGTTTTCAAGCTAATAGAGATAGCAAACTGTATTTTTAGGACAGCAGGTATTTTGGAAAATATCAGCAGATTGCTGGGAACAAGCATCAGCTCAGTTGTCAAGCAGGATAAAGGACAGCTGTTAGCTCAGTCAGGAGAATCTCCTTCAGTATAATTAAGGATCAGTAAAGAGAAAGTGAAGCTTTCTAGATTTAAAAGGGATTCTTGGCTACAAGATGCTGGATAATCTATAAAAGGAAGTGAAGAGTAAGATTGTTAGAGTGGATGATTTGGTAGGTAATTTTCAATGAGATCAAGGGATGAGTGAGGACATTAAAACTATTTAATTGTGAGGGCATAAAATCAGGAAATTTAGGTACTAAGGTTAAATCCCAGAAAAAGTGAGATAAACTAGGCTTTGCTTGTCAGTACTCTCTTTAAATTAGACCTAATTTGATAACAATAATAAAAAGGTATGTGACCCTAAACTCCTAGGCCTGGTGGAAGTAGGGTATTATATAATGCTATGGCCTTCTCTGGACCTGGTATGTTTTATAGCAGTGATTTGTGAAGTTGACAAGTTTTTTATTGCTATATTATCTTGTATAATATAATATATTCTACCTCTATCACCTTTATACCTTTTTTCTCTCTCTACTTTTTTTTCTTTTTTGTAAATAGCTATCTTTTGTCATATTTAACCCAGGAGAACCCCAACTCTTGATGACTGACCCTTGTTCATACTCTACCATTTCCTTTCTGTCACAAAATACCACAATCTGAAATTCTAATCTGCCTCTCAATGTTCCACTGTAATGGGGTGACAACTTGTATTCAGTGTTTGATAGCAGGTTTCCATGTAAGATTTCAAAGCTCAGCAAAAGGCTTCTCATATTCTGTGGTGAACAGGGTAAGCTCTGTCACTCAGAAGATAAATCTGAGCTATCTGTATGTACAGAAACACTAAAAGGAGAACATATCTTGGAGACAGGTATGCTGTAATGAGACCATATTTTATTGAACTCCAGATTTCCACTCATGACGTAGAAACCACAGGCACAATTATTCCCTGCTAGTATACTGACCACAGATAAAACTCAGAGAAGTAGTACCATCAAACCTGATGCATTATGCTTTACCCTTTCAGTGCAATTTTATGTAAACACACATACATCCAGAAAAGCCAGTTTTAAGTTGTGAGTCAGACACTGTATCTCTAATTTATATGGGATTTAGAAGTTTTTTTATTGTCATTATCACATCTCCTACCACACTTGCAGGACTAGAACTTCAAAGAAGAGCCTGCCAGAGGAAAATGCCGGAAATGTTTGCATTCCTGTAGGATTCCATCATCCCGGGGCCTGTAATGGTGAAAGCACCCTCCAGCAGATGTTGTTTGAAAGGTCAGGTTAAGTCTTAACACACGCTAGACATTCATTTCAGCTCTTCCCTTTTTAATTATTGATTATAACTCTCTCTAACCCTGGTTCGTACAGCAAATCCTTCTGGTGTCTCTGCTATGGCAACTCACACCACCTAGAAACTTCTTGCAGCACTTTGACTCTCCTGCCCTGGTCTTTGCCAGCTTTCCAGACATCAATGAAACCATCCTTTCAATATCCCAATGAGGTTAAGGAGATGCTCTTTATACTTGCAACTAAAGCACAGAGCAACCTGTTCTAATTAGCACTAAGGCTTCCTTAGTTTATTTTGGCAGGATGTATTTACACTTCTCCAATCACGGCCTCTTCACACTATTGAAAACGTTGTGAAGAAAGACTAAGTCTCCTTAGTTGAATCTCATCTATAAAAAGTGACTGACTAAATTACACAATTGTCCTTTGTGATCTGCTAGGAATTGAATCCAGGTGTCTTGAGAGTAAGAGACTTTCTTTTTCCCCTAGCTACACAAATAAATGGTTTTGATTTTTTTAACTCCTTGGAGGTTTTCCCATGTAAATTTGGACAGCACTTCTGTTTATTTTCCTCTGCATTAAATTCAAATTATATACCTCAGTACTATGGTTGTAATGCTTCAAACAGAATTTCACGCTTCTTCACTGCATTTACTATTTCGTATTCTATTCAGAAGATACTGCATTATAATTTCCACCTAATACACTACCAGACCTTCTAGATGAGTGTCAGATTGTGGGTTTTGTTGCCATAGTTTCCTTTGTTTTTTCCCCCCTTTTATGTGTATTTTAAAAATGCAAGTACAAGTTCCCAAACATTATTCTGATAGCAATATTAGCAAACTAATTCTGTTTTATATGTATTATTTTTTGGGCATGACTATGGTGATTTACCGAATTTACTGAATTAATCTTCAATTAATTCTGCATTAATTGCAAAGAGTAAGTAGGTACTACTTCAAAGCCAGGCTTTGATACCACCAACCTTAAGCAAGCTTCCCTAATTTCTGCCACTCACATATCAAGATGCCCTCTGTGGGAAAGACAGGTTAGTCCTATTAAGCTGATGTCTGCCTTGCAATCGGGTGACATTTTAGTGAGATTTGTTAGAAGCAAGAAAAGAAAAATGATGCAGCAGGTGAAGCTGACCTAATTCATATGACAGATTAATGGGATTTTATACAGCACTGTCATTTCTCCGCCAGATGCTACCCTTTTCCTAAAAAGGTGATCAAATTTTCTCATGCAATACATGTAAAACATCTGTGTGGATGCCATAACGATTGCAACCACTTATTCAAGGGTGAAATCAACCCCCAAAAGCGAGTCTGGTGACAGATAATTCTTAGTGGTGACTACAGTCAAGCAGTGATGGCTGTGTCCAGAGGGAAAGTGGGTAAAAGAAAAGGTCTGCTGCCACAGGTGAAAGCATTACCTTGCTTTGGCCTGAGACAAAAGGAACGAAAAATAGGAGCTACTGCCTTGAGGCAAAATATCTTCAGCATCTTATCTCTTGATGGGAGGATGATCCAACTCTGAGCTTAGTAGGATTTGAAAGTCAGAATCCCCCACATCTCCCAGAGATTAACTGATGTTTGTCTTCCCTGTGGAGACAATTTCCAGATGATTTTCTTGCCCTGAAGTGTGTTCTTGCATAGTAGCTCCTATTAAAATCCTGATGCAGCTTTCTCCTATATAAAACTTGTGTGGTGTGATAATACTCAAACCCCTGAACAATGAAGTGGTATACTTCTATCTACACTCGGTACTTCAGTACAGAGAAGAGGTCAGATTTCTATTGTTTGCAGCTCTCTTATATGCTAATGCATAAGATCTTTGCCCTTGTTTTATCCTGGATTTGTAGGATGCATACAGGGAAGGACAAAAGATGACCAATGTAGAAAATGTAGAGACACTAACCAAAATATGAGACCCACTCTTCTTTTAAAAGAGTTTTTATTTCAAACAAGTAATTTAGAATATGTATCTATGGCAAGAAAGAACTAGACAACTATGAAAGTAAAAGAGATGGTAAGGGAGTTTTTTATTTGGAGGAAGGAAGTCTTTTATAAAGAGGGACTTCTTGAACTTTGTGAAATGCAAGCTTAGGTTTGGGGTAGTTTTCCTGTTGTGACTGTCATCTTTCAGCTGCTCAGGTTCTTCTACCTAATGGCACACCTCAGATGTAAATATCTGACTCCGTAGTTGATGCAGATACAAATGGATAAGCTCTGATAAAGTCAAGCGAATTATCTCTGTGAGGGAATAGAAACTCGTATTTCCAGAGGGATAGAAGGTAACAATTATTTTAACATCATGGATTTTCACATGAACTCAAGGACTTTTTTAGAAGTCCTGATTTGTGTGTCAACCACATAATGTACAACTGCTGTAAAAATGAGTTTTCTGCTCAACGTTCCAGCAGCCAGTCTGAGACTGAAGTGACCTGGTGCTGATCAGAGTACAAAAACTTATCGCTTGCTATTAACATTATGAATAAAGGCTGCCAAGCACTACTGAATTATCTGTTTTAAACTGCCTTGTTCTAAATTTCATACCAATAACTGGCCAAAGTTATTGACCGTGTTTGAAGAAAGCAGTCCTGACCTCTCTTCAACCTTTAATAGGGTTGGTTCGTGGGCGGTTTAAGAGGACAACAGAAGGCAAAAATGGTAGGGTTAGTTTTGATGTGATCTATTCCCTGGTCTAACTCACCACATGGTAGCACAAGCAATCACACCACTTCAAAAGAGAGGCTGATGCAAGGTCCAGACTTAACTGCAGTGAACAAGGAGAGGGCACAGCTGCTTCCCCTGGCAGGGGTGATGGCTTCAAGTGATCATTCAGCTATGACCTTTCACTCCAGATATGGAAGTCTCTTGTAGGACCAGCTGAAGTCTGAGTCATTATGAGCAACTGCCTATCCACTCTTCTGTACCTCTTTGTAGATAGGTATTTATGCTTACATGAATATAAACTAGGATCAAAAATGCTACCAAGCAGAAACAGAAGTAGCCTGTGTTCATCACAGTGGTGTGTGCATGCACGCACACACATTTTTAATTACTAGCACTCTTGCCATTCCTCCCACTCAAAAAAAAAAAGGACTTCCAAATATTTAAAGAATGTTAACTTTTTTCCAAGGATGGAACAAAGCACGTGGCCTGTCAAAATGCAGAAATGCTTTGGGACAGCGTGAGCTGTTGAAAACCAAGTGGCCTTCTCAAACAGTTCTGGAAAGTTTGGCTTCTACAGCAAGAAGCCTGACACCGGTGCCTACCCACCTTCAGCTGCTGGTCTAATGTTTCAAGGATTCTTCAGCATCAGCCAAGCCAGCTGATGTTGCTAAAGTATGGGTGTTTATTACAGTGCTTAACATTTTAAGAGAACCACGTAGCACTGCATACATTGTGCCTCTCAGTATATGTTTGTCAGCTGTTTGTGTACTAGCTAACAGCTGAGGGTAAAAAGTAAAATAAGGGCTGTTTTCAGAACCCGTGGGGGGTTTTTTTGACGACTTTATCTTCACGTCTCCTGGCCTGTGGAAGTATGACTTTCCCGCTTCGAGGCAACTCCTACTCACGCAGTCAAACTACTACTTAAACGGTATCGCTACAAAAACAAATTCCTACACCCTAATTCCTTTCCCTCTTTTGCCTAATGATATTCTGCACTACGCCGCATCCCACACGCCTCCCAACTCCTCCATCCGCGCTGCTGCTCGTGCAAACAAACTCCGCGTGTCTCCCACTCCCCCCAGCCCGGGGAGGTTCCGCAGCCGCCGGTGCCGCGGCGCTGGGTGCGAAGCCCTCACGGGTTCTCGGTGCTAAGAACCGCCTGGGCAGCGCTGCCGCGGCGCACGCGCGGGCGGGCGGCCGCCATGTCGTGAGCGGAAGCCGGCGCGGGCCGGGGAGGGAGGGCGCAGCGCGGCCCCGCCCGGCGGCGGGGAGGGCGCGGGGGAGGGACGGGCGCACCGCGGCGGCAGCAGCAATCGCCGTAGGAGCCGCCGCCGGAGCCAGCCGGGCTGTCCCGAGCGCTCGCCGCCTGCCTCGCCGCCCCCGCCGGGGAGCGGGAACGCGGAGCGCGGAGGCTGCGGGAGCCGGGCGGGGAAGATGCCCCTGGCGCAGCTGCCGGACCCGTGGCAGAAGATGGCTGTGGAGAGCACGGCCGAGAGCAGCACCGAGGTACGGGGGGGGGGGGGTTGCTGTGGGGAAAGTTGTGAGGAGGAGACGGGACCGGCGCTCCCGCCGCCGCCGCCGCTGCCGCTCAGGGCACGGGCAGAGTTTCCTCCCCGCGGGTTTCGGGGCCGGTGCTGGGGAGCAGCGGCCCGGTGGGGGCACCGGGCGGGCGGCGGGGGGCGAGCGCCGGCTCCTGCGCGCCGCTTCCTCCGCGGGGCACTGACTCACGGCCGGCACCGGCCGGGGCTCGGGGCGTGTTTCCCGGGACCGGGCTGCTCCCGGCGCGCTCCCTCCCCTTCCGCCCCCTTTCCCGGGAGGGAGTTAACCTGCCTCCGCGGCGGCCGCCGGCCCGGGCGCTTTTGTTCCAGTGCGGTGTCTGATTACTGTCACGGCGAGTTTCCCTTCCCGGGGCGGCTCCGCCGGCGCGGCCCGCGGTGGGCAGGAGGGCCGGGCCTGCCCCCCGCCGTGTGCCCGGTGCCCCCCCGCCGTGTGCCCGGTGCCCCCCGCCGTGTGCCCGGTGCCCCCCGCCGCGGCGCCGCTCTCCCTGCGGCGGCCAGGGGCCGTGCCCGCCCGGTGCCGCTGCCCCTTTATCTCGGCAGGATGGGGTTTGCCGGCAATTTCGCAAGCGTTTGGGAAACCGCAGGGACGTTTCGCACGGGTGAAGCTTTGTGCTGGGCGGCGTTGCTGGGAACATCCCCGAGGTGCCGCGCAGTGTGGGTTTCCCGCTGTCTGTAGCGGGGCGTTCGCGTGGTGCGCCTGCCCTTGTTAGGCAGGACGCGTGTCAGTTTTCCTAGGCTGGGATAATGAGAGCGGCTGGAAATTAAAAGTCGCCTGCGTCCGAGGCTATAGAAGGCTTCAGTTATGTTAATTTTTCCCCTACTACTGTGTTGGTGTGGATCTGTGTAAACACTGCACCTACACAGTCAGTCGTGCTTGCTCCGTGAGTTCCTAGTAGCCCACAATGCGTCTGCTAGTTTGCGACCAGACTCCTGTCTGGAAAGAAAAAGCTTCTTCTGACAGTGCAGCTTCTACCTGAATCGGCTCCAGCTGATACGCAGCCAGGCTGCTTCAAGTGATGCTGATCTTGAACGGTGTGGACTCAGGCCAGCTCACAATAATTAGTCGCAAGGTTAGGACTTGTTCCTTAGTGAGAAAGAGAGACCAGTGCAGAGTTTCTGCAGTATCGGTATTTGTCCTTTTGATGTTTGTCTTGTCATCCTTCTGTTTAAAGGGACTTATCTCTGGGGATCAGAAGAACCTGCAGTTCAGATCTGACAGGCAGATATATTTTTCAAATTCTTGCCAGTTACTCTAGTTACTTTTAAATTCTTGCTAGTTATTCACTGATTTCTGAAGTGGTAATCTTGGATGATTGTTTTTAAATGGGGAGTAACTGCAATAGTACTGTGATGCTTGAGGGTGAGGCAGAAGGTGTTATGAGAGATCACTTAAACTAATCACTTAGAGAAAAGATCTTAACTGTTGCTTTAGTCTTCCGTGCTCACTGCATGCAGTTTGTGTAACTTCAGGAACAGTATGTGTGCTGGATAGGTAGCAAAATAGAGTACATTATTTGAAATGTGTCTACGTGCATGATTATACTTTGTAACTTACTTTAGTGTATTTGAGACATGACTTCTTTTTAAACTTCTTTCATAAACCTCTTGAAACAAGTGTATTTTGCCTGTTGCTAAAAAAAATAGTTAAACACATTAACATGCATCTACAGTAGTGTATCACCAAAGAATTTCTAGGACTACTGACAAAACATGAAACAGCAATGAGCTGACAGGTTTGCACTCTAAGGCCCTAGTCTAGAATAAACACTCAGTTCTTGAAAAGACCAGACTGCACCTGTAAAAGCTTCTCAGATGACACTCAAGCGGAAAAAGTTAGACTTAGAAAGGTTGCTTATCTGAAATGAGTCTTCAGGAAAAGAAGTTTCAATAAAAATAGATAAGTTGAAGTCAAATATATAAACAAACTACCGAAATACATCACTTAGATTTTTGATTTGCATGAATTGTGTTTATGTGTAGCATAGCCATATCCTAATTACAGACCCTATGCTGCAAGAATGTCCTTGAGCAAAAATATTTCTTACATTCACTTGGAAACTCGTGATTTCAGTTACAGTTTTGTACTAATAAGGTCTTTAGCTGTAACACTGAGTAAAGAGTTTCCGCTAACGTCTCAGATTTGCTGACACAGTTCTTGTAAGACTGTATTATCCACATAGAATTACAATTATCGAGCTTTAAAACTCAACTCAGACATTTTCCTTGTCTTAACAACTAACTCATGGAGGTTTTAATTGGATTATTTTTTTATTTATTTCCCAGGACAGTCCTGTATTTATAGTGGTACCACCAAGGAGGTGATCTTCTGTGACGTGTGAGCAAATTTAGGAGGAGGACTGGAATACCTTTAAATTGCTTTACTTTGGAAGTGTAGTTAACCACAAACAGCTGCTGTAACTTAGGTGTGCAGGACAGCAGATCCATAGAACGTCATCTTTCTTAAGAAATAATGCAAATAATTTTCTTTTAGATAAAATTATGGCTTTATAGTTTTCAGAGATCATTTGCAGGACATCTGTTTCTAAAGGTATAAATAAGTCAGTGATCCACATAGCATCTCTGACAGCTTTTTCAATGTGTGAAGTTGTTACACTGTTTTTAAAATATTTTGGCTATGTAATGTGTGGTTTCGGGTTTAAAACTTCCTGTTTTAAATCACAGCACCTTTAAAGCTGTGGAATGATGCTGTCTCTTATAGACTCAGGGTCTACTCAAGATTCGTAACAAGCTTAGGGGTTTTCTTTCATGGTGAGAATATGTCTGTTAGTTCAAGTCATTTGCTTTGGAGCAATTTAAGTATTGATGATTTGAGTTTGTATTTGAATGCCTGATAAGTAGCCTGATCCTTTGATCTGTATGTACTCCCAGCTATGCATATTAATGTCAGCTGGAATAGAATGAATACAGTTATGGCAGCCAAATTTTGGACACCAGTATGTAGAAAGAGCTGGTCATCATAAGGAGATGCCATTTGCTAGACTTTCTTGGAAGCATTTGTGACAGCTATCTTTAGGAGTTTTAATTTGGGTGCTCTAAATTGGCTGTGGAGAAAGTTCATTTTTTTCCACTGCTCTTGACAGGATTTGTGGTCACCTGTTTAGGTGTCTGAATAGATGGTATGAATCTCCCTTCACAAATTTCCTGTTTTATATTCTGTATCCACAGTTATTCGAGCTTTGTGTGAGATGAGGCAGCAGCGTATAATAGTCATACTGATGCTTTAAAGAAACTGATATAATTTAAATTTTGCTTTGTAATTTCATTTTGATGTCAGTGTGACATTCTCTATGTCAATATATACCTCTGGCCTGGAATCTGAAATTCGTCTGATGTTTTGCCACCTGTAGCCATGAGCCTGCGGCTGCCATTGTCTCTTCACATTCTGTACTGGTCGGTGTAATCAGTGCTGTACTTGTGTTCCACAGGAACAAAGGCTATATTTACATTTGGTATAGCCTGCACAGGTAAATAATCCAAAGCCAAAGTGGATCACCTGAATGGACTGGTCTCTGTGGATTTTGAAGACTATTAGTTGTCTCTCCATTATAGGCAGAATTATCTGCAGCACTTGGCTATCACCTCTCCTACATACCTGCTGTCAGTCCAGTGTATTCTGAAGTCTGTTTCTCACTGATTTATAGGGTGACATTTTCTAACACGGGGTTAAAAATGGGAATTGGAAATTTAATTCTCATCTAAGTAATATACACTATTCTACGAACTGCTGTGATAGAAAACAGATGTTACATATATGTAAATACTTCTGAGAAAAATATCATCTGCATGAAAAGTGTTTGGGGATGTGTGTGGGTTTTCTTCAGCTTTTTCGTATCCTTATTGGTACCCTTTTACCTGCTCTGTGTTTTGATTAACACAATCCTACTCCATGACATAGTACTGATGTCCTGTAGCCAGCTGGGTGGGGTAGGAGCAGGCAGATACTTTGCTCTGTTGAGTTCAGTACCTTCATGCACTGTTGTGTGCATTCTGCAGCTCTTGGTTTCCTCGTGATGGTGTTTGGTTTGACTTTTGCTTGTTCTCTTAGTTTTCTTATGACATCAGCAGTTCTTATCTTGTTATTGTTTTGTTTGTTGTAGCACAGGCAATATTTCTTGTCCCGGCTGGGGCATCCAACACAAAGTAGATGTAAGCAGACTGAAGTTTAAGGGCTTGTCTGTTGTGTTTGAATTGATTGTGATCTGTCACATTAACTGGAGTTGTTTGTCATTTGAAATGCTTGACTTAGAGTCACAATGATACATAGACTGAGGTGGGTGTTTAATTATTTCTTCACATCAAAAATATTAGCTTTGTGTTGACTGATCTTGGCAGTTGGCAGATCTACCAGCTTTGAGAACTCATTCAAGAAACTGGTTTGGGGTTGTGTTTTTTCCGTGGTGTTTGGTTGGGGATGGTGTTTTGGTTTTGGTTTTTGGTTTTGTTTTTCCCCAAATACAATAGCCATATTCCAATAAGGAAACTTCTAAGTAGTTTTTCAGGCAAGAATAAAATCTTGTAATTATTTTTTTCAGTCTTGTTGGCTTTCAAACGGGGAATAATTTAATCAGCAAAACCAGGTAAGTTAGAATCTCTTCAGGGAATTTTTAAGTTTAGACAAACTACTACACTTGGTGTTCTATATGCTTGCATACGTGATACTGTGCTACTTATTCTTTCCTTATTCCCTGAAATAAGATTAAATGCCTCACCCAAATAGAGAGGAGAAAAAATCCTGTGTAACAGATGGGAAAATGAGGCTCAACAGCTTAGTGACCCCACCTAGCATCATTCATGGAGTATCTTCTAGAACTGGGAGATGAACTCTGATTTCCAAGACCTACTCCAGTGACTCGACCACAAAGTTACTGAGAGCTGATTCTTATCAGTAAGAGTTACCATATGTTGTCTTTGATGCAAGGAACCCCCTGTGGTATGCTTGATGCTCCACTTAACTCTTTTCAGAGGAAATGTGTTGCCATTTTTTTTTAATTATTAATTAATACATTTTTTGAGTGGAGCCATTCAATTGTATATAAATGAGTCTGTATCTTATAAATACATTATTATTGTCTAGGTCTTTTTCCTGACACAGTTTCTACAGTTCCATTAAATTAAAATAAATGTTAAAAGAAAATTCAAATCATTTAGTTTCAAGCAATTATATATTGAATCATGCTTAGGTATATCCAGAATATGTGAAGAAATGGTATTTTATTGTGATATTAAATGTCAAACAATACATAGCTTTGAAAAATAAATACATTTTTTCCTGCAGACTCAAAAGTAGTGGTTTCAGGATGTAAGAGGCCATGATGAATATTGTTTGTATTATTTCTTACATAACATATTTGCCGAAATTAGTTTCTACTAGAACTTAGACTTATATGTGAAACAATGCTTTTAACTTAACAGGGAGTCTTTCTCCTCCACTCTTCCTGCAGTTGACTTTTGTTATATAGAAAACTCGGAAGTCCGGAATTTTAGGAAATAATGAAGTTGTTCCATAGCTTATTCTCTCTTCTTAGCAGGATGTATTAAATTAATAAATGATAAAATAAACGTGAAAGAGTAATGCTTTAGTTGACTTCGGTATTAAATTTCAACCTTTGTAATCTATTCTGCAGAGAGGTTCTGAGAAACCAACTCCTGTCTAAAACCTGCGTCTGCCACATGAGGAATTGTGGCACAGCCTGGCGGTGCCCGTTGGCTGCCCCAGCTTGCAGAGGAAGGACCTGGCACATCCTCCCCTCTGTGTACCCCCATCCCTTTGGCAGGAGCCCAGGGCTTTCAGTGGGCCTGGGACTGCAGGAGGCAGGGAAGGTGAGAGGTGCACCTGCCTTCTCGTGCAAATACAGCCTTGGTAATAGGTGTGTGTACACTCCGTGCTGGAGTCACTCTTAAGATAATGCGTGTGAGCAGAGAAGGAATTCTTTTGGTTTTTTATGTGCAGCAATGGTTGGATATATTGAAGTGAGTGATTTCTACATGTATATTTCTTCCTCTTTGGAGCAGATGAACAGAGAATAGGTGATGTGTGTTTTTTTGGTTTTGTTTTACTAAGGTTGATGAATTGACATGTTAAGTGTAATAATTTACCACCTATCCACTCGCTTGTACAGGTAGGAAACTAAGTGAGACTTTCACTTCCTTGTCTTTTTTTTTTTTTCCTCTTTTCCTGAACACATGTGATTTGGAGCTGGTTTTAGGTAAGGAAGTGGTTGGCTAGGACAAAGATTTTATGATAGTATATGTCCAGCATCTTGGGTAAGTCGTGGCACTTGTGTGAATTAAGGGTGAGTTAATTCAGAGAGTTAAACTCACTGGGAGCTGCAAACTTTTTTAGGTTTCTTTTTCTGACCTGACTTGGCACAGTGCTGGACAAGTACCAGTGCCAAGGAAAGCATTGCAGTGCAGGAGAGGGAACTGCTTTTCTGTATTGTTAAACTATACTCTTGAGTCATATTAGATGATAAGAAGGTGGTAAAGTAGATAGGATTTACGAAATCACATAGTTAAAGTTGCCCAAGTATCCTGACTTAAGGAAGTTTGTACCTAAATGATCTGCATGCTAATGGCTTTTATCTGAGGTTGATTGTCTATGGAGAGGCAAGTTTCAACATCCTGGTTTTTCTTTTAATACTCAGCAAAGGAAGAAGTCAGTCACCTTAGTCAATAAAGTTCAGAATAAATTATATGGACATCATAGAACCTGAAGTAACAAAGTTTTATGTAAAAGAAATACCTGCAGTAATTTGATGTTTCATAGCATCAAAGACTCATTTTTTTAGGTGTTTGATTCTTAAAAAAAAATTGTGTTTTTAATGTTTGCATGTACTATTTCTAACAGTATATGCAAAATGTATTGAATATATGCTATGAGAACAGCTAAAGGAGTCTAAGATGATAGCTGACTTCTGCTATTTACATCTAGTCAATTTTAATCAGGTCAGGATTTAGGTAAGTGCTTTGGATCTGTGTGGCTTCACAGCTCAGGAGTTAGGGCACAAGTCATTAATTCAGATCCTATTAAAGCCTTATATTTTATTTAAGCACTGGAATAGATTGTGAAAACTCCTGAAGATTTAAGAAGGGCTTAGACATAAACATCTTGTGAGCAACATTATAGAAATAGCTGATCATGCCTTGGTGCATAGAGTGGATGACCTCTTAAGGCTTTCTCAGTCTATTTTCAACTATCTTTTTGCAGACCTACAAATTTTTTCTCAGGGTAGCTCATTGCTGCTTAGAATAGCAAGTTTGAGAGTGTACAGTTTGAAAGGTTTTTACAGAATGTAGTTCCACACAGTGCCTTGTGTTGTGAACAGCAAGTTTGTTAAGAATGTTTCAGTGGGAATACTGCAGCTTTGAAACAAGCCAGAAGCATTGTTATAGCTTTACTCTGTTCAAGGACCTCACGGCTCTTGAGCTTTGTTTGTCGGTTGAGAGTCCCTTGAAAACACCAGAGAGTAAGTGCTCAGATCTGTATATGCCCAGTGTTTAATGACTAAGTAGTAAATAATACTGGAAGTTTGTGTATTTAAATCTTATAACCATGCTTAGAAGTTGTTGGGTAAGTCTGGAAGTTTTGGTGGCTGAAAACTAGGAGTTACCTGAGAGTAACTTCATCGCCTGTGTTACTCATGTTGAAACTTCTAGTAACAATTTTTCCATGGTCTGATTCGGAAGTCTTGTGTGGGGTTTTTTTCCTTATTTGCACACTCAAAGCGTTATCGTGCACTAATAGGCAGTTATAATTCTTGATGTATCCAATTGTTAAGCCTGAGAATATAACACTTTTAAAATTATGTCTTAATTTGGTTTTATGGCTCTGCTAAAGGGCACCAATTACAAGGAAAAGTAAATAGTTACATAGTATACTGAACTCTGTTACTAGTATAAGGACTGGTTACTAATTTATATGCTCAAGACCAATATGTGTAATTAGGTAATGTTGAGTTTAATAGCTGATTAATTATTCCAAAAGCCAAAACTGGTATCATTTTCATAAGGGGTTTTAAAATAGCTGACAAATACAGTTGGGTAAAAAAGTTAAAATTTTTGGCAGAAAGAGTACTTAAACATCCCATAATAGTCAAGGAGAGGCATTTTTTTGTGGAAAAAGATAGTTGGTGGTGTCTAATATCAAAGAAAGTTTGGGGACAAACATGTCCTTCAAGAAAAAAATTGCTTTTAGACTGTAGAAAAGAACATAAAGTTTAGCAAGGTAAGTCCAAATTAGTGGAACTTCGATTTGCGAACAGAATGTAAGAATGGAGATACTAAACTGAATCTAAAAACTTCAAGTGGATACTATCTATAATATTATTGATGAAAATAATGGTAAAATAGGGAAAGTTAGTACTATGGGAAACATAATTATTTGCCTACTTAATATTTCAATTAATACGGTTTAGATACCTGTAAAAAACCACTATGTAATTGGAATTATTATTATTAAATAGAGATATCCTGTCCCAGATTGATAAGTTCAGACTATATTTGTGATTCTAGATGTTGCATTTTATATGCAAGATTACTCATATGGGTCCAGTACTAATCTGAAGGATAGATGGGAAAAGCATTAGGTTTATTATGCAGGTGCCCAAGATAGTATAGTTTTGCAGGACTTTTGAGATGAATTGCATCTCTTGCAGTAAATGTTGTAATTTTTTTTTATAATTATGTATCCAAGTGACATTATGACTTGCAGATCAATATATAGCTGTAGTGTGTAAAGTGCAGGATATTCACTGCTTCACAGGATGTGGTGAATTGATTGTGGGTGGGATGTGGGCTACATTTTTTGATGTACTTCTTTCTTAAGAAGGATTTGGTACAGTTGTGTTTTCTGAGTACCAATACCTTAACATATGCCCCTACTTCCTACCTCATGGTCCCTGCAGTGCAGGTTTTTATGGGAGCACATTACCGGTCAAGAAGTGAAACAATATGAATCTCAAAAAGCTTTCTTTAAAATGTCTTTCTGCCGGGAAAATTGAGTACTTGATTATATCCTAAGAGTTCTGTGGGTTTAAACCTGTAATTTTTGATTGCTAGAAATATTGATGGTTGACTTTCACATCAGAGGTTCTGTCAATTCGTATGGGGGACATTCACGTACCAGCTGCCTGATGCAGATTCCCTGATGTTTGTCTGCTTTCTGCCTGGTTAGGGAACCTGTAGGGTCTGTTTGTGTTCCTGTCCACATGCACTTAAGAAAACTGTTGGAACCCAACTGTGTTTTAAGTATTGACTTCTACTAATTTAGTGAGATCTAGCAACAGGTTTAAAAGCTTTGGGGAGCCAAATTTGTAGCTAACTTAACATGAAAAATGTTTCTGGAAAACAGACTAGGAAGTGGAATTGGAGTGGATTGGAAGAGCATTTCATAGGTTGCCTTTCTAAGGGATGTGCACCCTCCTTTCATTGGCATAAATTCATTTTCTGTGGACCTTTTCTGTTATTTTTCTTATACTTGTGCTGTCATCTGAAATATGTTTTACTTTTGGAACCAGGGTACTGGAAGTAGCCAGATCTTTGATGCATTCTTGCTTAGTGTCCTGCTATTGGAGGAGTGCAGCTGAAAAGTAATCAGGATCTAGAGTCTCTGTCTTTTGAATTAGACTAATCTGAGAATGTGAAAGATATATCCAGCCCTCTCTTATTCTGGATTCATCAGACTGTTATATCTGCTTCCAATCTGTTATGTCATCGAGACATGCCCTTGGTTGTAGTTAAATACTAGAGGGAGTCTACGCCCAGCAAAACGAAATGTGTTTCATTTGCTCACCTCTTAAGCATGCTGCTGACCTCCTCACTGCACAGTGGTTTAAATATCTCTGATGGGAACCTTTTGGCTTTGCATTTTAACTCATAAGAAAGACAGTATGCTTTGTAGACTTTCTGAATACACAGCTGCTTTCCATTTAATGGTATCATATACTGGCAAACCATGAATCATATATACATATTCTTCTTTACATGGCTCTGGCTGCTCTGAGAAAAACTGGTTCTACCATCCAGTGATTCCCTTAGCATAATCATTGCTTGGGTAGACCTATTTAAAAAGATCTTGCTAATCCAGTGATCTGGCTCAGACATGACTGCATGGCACACATGCTGATTTCTTGAGTTTGTTCCTGGTTCCAATGAGTGTGTTTCGAATGCATTGCTTGAATTCAACTGAAAAGTTACTGAAAGCAGTGCAGGGTTAAACAGGAAATGAGATTGTGCAAAGCCGTTCATTTTGCAGAAGTTTGCTGTGGTTTTTCTGGTTGACTGTTGAAAAAGTCAGTGAGGTTGAAAAT
The DNA here is from genome assembly GCF_003945725.1 of Corapipo altera. Lineage (NCBI taxonomy): Eukaryota > Metazoa > Chordata > Aves > Passeriformes > Pipridae > Corapipo > Corapipo altera. The sequence continues at coordinate 14,628,161 of NW_020884872.1, forward strand.
TAGAGCCTTTTTAAAAACAGAGGTTGATCTCGCCTTTTTGTCTTTGAAGGGATTGTCTCAAGTTTCTGATATGGGTTTCACTTTCAGCTAGTTTCAGTTCTCTTAAAATAGTACACGTGAAAGCTTAAAGCTTACTGTGTGGTAAATTCTTACTTAACCTGTAGTTATTGTATGTTATTATTCAGCAGAATGATTGTTGTAGCAGGAATCACTATTTCTAAAAATTTGCCTGTGCAGTCAGTTTAGAGCACATGGTTTTGATACACAAATTACCCTATTTTAGGCCCCAAAGTTTAGCCATCAGTAGTTGTTAGAACATTATAGACTCCTTCTTTCCAGCTGAAGTCAATTGTCTTATTTGTTCTACTGGGTTTCTTCTCAGTTTTTTTTTTCTGATTGACAAGATACTTGGGAAACTTTCTTGTAACATGAACAGACTGTAGAGATGTGTAGCTAAAATACAAATGATAATTTAAATATGTGACATAGATTTGAGAAGAGGGAAAGTATGGGACTTGTAGCCTTGATGATAATGATAAATGTACAGACAATATGCTTCCCTGTTAAAAACATTATTTAAGCACTCATTTCTGTTACTTAGCTAAACTGGTACTTTTCTGATCATCTATTTGATAATGTCAACTTTTTATTTATCTTAAGGAAAGATAGTACAATATTCACTGTCTGTACATGAGTAAAAGATGCTATAGCAAGGTGAATGTGGGCTTTTTGGAGCATCATCTTATGAAATGACCCTGAGCTGTACAACTAGAAGGTTGTACTGACTGCCCTTAACTGAGGCAGCTTTTAAAGCTTATATTCATTGCTATACTAACCTGTGAAACTGGTTTCTTGTCCTCTGTCATGGAAGGATGACTTCTAGAGTAGACTGGAGTCGTGCCAGAACTCTCTAGTATCTTCTCAAAACCAGGAAAGATTAGAAAATAGCACTGCTACCATGTGTCAGATCTCTGCACTGGAAAGACAGTCAGAAGACCAATCATCTTCCTCTCCCCAGCCCCTAAACAAAACAAACAAAAAAACAACAGCAAAAAAAGCTAAAGAAACACCACCCTAAAGACCCCTCAATGCATCTGTGTCGTATTTAAGAAATCCTTCATTCTTTTAATTTAGCTTTATCCAGCTACATCTTCTAGCAAAAAAAAAATGCTCAGGAGAAAACCTGTTAGAGAGCAGGTAATCCTCTTGTGGCACACCCAGTGTGCTTGCAATATCTGAAAATTAGAATTCATAAGTGGTTAGTATTTAATCTGTCACATATAAAAGACTCTCCTCCAGCCATATGTGAGCTAGAAGACTACATTAATCAGAAGTCATTACAGAGGAATGCTAGGAAGATTCCAAACAAGAAGTCTGAAAAACTTAGCAGTGGGAAGGAAGGTGTAGAATGAAGCAAAGATCTCTGAATTTCCGAGCAACTTTCTAATATCTAGAAAATATCTATCTATACGTGTATGTAACTCTTAAGTGAATTAAGTTTTGTAAAAATAGATTAATTAGACTTTGTGTTCTCTAATGCACAAATAAACTTAAATTCTGCCTCCAGTGGTAATGGAAAAGGTAACCATTTGTAACAGTTTTTCATTTGTTTCTAAAGTCATACTGAATTGCTGTTAAACTTTTGGAGCAAACTAAGACTTAATGTCCCAGGTGATACCCCATACCATAACTTATGAAATAGTCCCTTTTGCTTACATCTTGTTAATACTCATGTTTATTGTGTAAGCAAAGTCATTCGAAGTCTTTCAGGGAAAAATACCTCTGAGAGATTCTCCAAGTATAGTATCACTGTCAAGAAAAAGAAAGCACTTGTTGACTCACAAGGTATTTAAGACTTTTTAAAACTTTATGGCTAAATTTCAAATTCAAGAACCTATTTCTGTATGCCTTGTTAGAATGGTCCTTAGGAAAGTACAGAAAACAGTAAATGCTGGCTAATAAAGCTAGCATTGCATTCATTATTTTTCTAAGGCTATACTATAGTTATAAATTTTCTTGAAGGTAAAGACTGATTTGCTAAGGTCACGCTATTAGAAAGAACCTGTTTATTTTTTGTTGTGGCTTTTTACTGTTCAGTCTTCATCAGGTTTAACTGGTTTGCAGAAGTTGTAGTAATGGAAAGTAATGTCCGGCTATGTAGTAGCGAGGCTTCAAATGCTAGGTTGTTTTATATATTTCTTCCTGTGACTTCATCCAGTTTGATTATTCATAAGGATAAAGGGAAGAATGGTATTGTATGCCAGCAATGTGCAGTTTTTCATGTTTACTTTCAATTACCTCTTTTTAGACAATATTAAGAAGAAAGCACTTGATCCTGTACAGCAGCATGCTGTGATAGCACATCTGCAATATATTTATTTCTGTACTTGTATTCAGCATTTCTTGTAACTTGCTATGTCTTGTTTTTTACAGAATGGACAGCAAATTGTGGATGAACCTATGGGAGAAGATGATATCAACCCACAAACTGTGAGTAAAACGTGTTTGTAGTAAAGATAGGTAGCACACTATTGGGTCACGCTGACATCACTTAATTTACAGGCAGTTTGCCACTAATGTTTTGTTGTTTAGGTTTACTGGACATGGAGTGCAATCTAGGATCCTCATATTTTTGAGAGAGGTTCTTTCTCTCTGACTCTTGTCTGGTTTGGTATCCTACTGTTTGTTCTAAAAGCTCATACCTCATATTCCTTTCTACCTTCAGCTTGCAATAGTCTTTCAGGGGAAGGTCAAGGGTGAGGAAGAACTGTGAAAGTGTAGTTTCCATTGCATTTGTTACTGAGAGGCATCAGTTGAAAGAATTCTTAACCTAACCTTCTTGAAAACAGAGACTGCTACTAAAGAGAAGATCAATGAACCTTCCTGACTGTGATAATTTTTTTAAGTGCATTATCTCCTTGTCAAACTTGCAGTTTACAAAATTTCATAATGTGAAGATCCCACTGAGTTCAGTTTTCTTGTTGCGATGACTGTGACTTTTGTTAAACATGAAGTTTGCCTGTAGTTCTGTGTTAGAGAGTACTAGCTGACTTAAATCTGGTGATAAATGGCCTCACCAATAAAACACCGTTTTTGGAGCTCCATGTTTGGTTGGAGTTCAGGTTTGTATGCTGGTATTGCATCTTGGTTCCTCCTCATAGCATCAAGGCACTGCTGTCTTTAACAAAAGGTGAAGAAACAAGGCAAGTGCTGACATGACTGAAGTAGTGCAGTGTTAAAGAGTGAGAAAGGAACAGTATTTGTGTGTTTAGAAGGCAACACTAGGAGAAGATCATTTGTTCTAATACAGCGTAGACTGCAGCCCTGGAAAAGACAATGGTGAGGCAGGCTGTGCACCTGCAGCCCACTGGAGGATTACAGTGGAGAAGATATCCACACTTGCAGGCTGTGTAGGACTCCACACTGGAGCAGGGGGATGTGCCCTGAAGGAAGCTACAACCTGTGGAGAGCCCACTCTGGAGGAGGCTACTGGCAGGAACTGCAGCCTGTGGAGAGGAGCAGGTTTTCTGGAAGGAAGTGCAGCCTGTGGGGGACCCATGCTGGAGCAGTCCATTCCTGAAGAGCTGGACTCCATGGAAAAGGACCCATGCTGGAGCAGTGCTTGAACAATTGTAGCTCATCAGAAGGACCCATGCTGGAGCAGGGGAAAGCTGAGGGAGAAGCAGCACAGTGTTACAAACCGACAGCAATTCCCATTCCACCTGCTCTAGAGGCAGAAGGGAGGAGAATAAAGGAGCAAAGTTCAGCCTGAAAAGAAGGTGGAAAGGTCTTTTCAGGGTTTTTCTTTGTTTCTCACTATCCTACTCTAATTAGCAATGAATTAAATAAATTTTACTGAAGTTGGGACTGTTTTGCCCATGATAGTGATTGGTGAGTGATGTCCCTGTTCTTATCTCGATTCATGAGCTTTTCTTCACCTTATTTTTTCCACATGTCTTGTTGAGGAGGGGAAGTGAGAGAGTGGCTAGCTGGGTGTCTGGCAGCCAGCCAAGGTTAACCCCTCACAGCTATGAAACTTCTCTCTCAATATATGATAACTGCAGTATTACTTACAAGTGTTTTCCTGTATTGCCTTCAGACATTTCCAAACTGCTAATTCTTTTGGTGATCATCTGATTTTAACACAGCATGACCAGCACAAAATTAAAATATTTCTCTAATACTCTTTCTGTCATGCTTGAGCTACATGGTTAAGATTGTTTTAGCTTTTTAATGCGTCAGACCAGTATTTTAAGAACATATTTTGTGTTTATTTCTAGGCTGTGCTGAGTAAAAGATTGCCAATAATGGTATAAAATAATCTAACGTCTTTTAAACAAGAAATTACTCCAACTGCTCAGTCACCTATAGCTGGAAGATAACCTGTGCTGTCAGTCAGCTGATAAAATACTATTTCAGCTGGGCTGTGATATTCTGTGAGTGCTTTGTATCTGTTCTGGCGCAACATAAAAGCTTAATTTTAAAATACCACTGAAACTCATTTAAGTTCTTCTGTTTAACTTTGCACTGAAATGAACTTGGAGCACTTACAAGGTTGCTGACAATTTATGAAATTTCTCAACTGTAAATGAGGGCAGGCCTAGGGTGTATTAGCATATCAGGTAAGAGGACAAAATATTTTGGTGGGTGTGTAAAGGATGCAAGCTCAGAACAGAGAGTTGCCATAGTCCTGTTGAGATAGAAGAGGTGAAATCTGCATCCTTTTGCTGTGCAAACCAGATAAGAAATTTAAATAAATATTAAAGCCTAACACAGTTCTAACTACATAGGTACACTCTCTAGTATTCTGTTTATCAGAAGATAAATTTTGTTTCATTACAGCCCTATTCTTTTGGTCAAAAGTGGAGTTAATTGACATGACAGCCTGAGTTGCATAGGTTTGATTCAGATTTGTGGTTTGTTTTAAGAAAACCAGGAGCTGTAACAATATCTGTTTCTCAGGAATCCAAGATGCTGTATGATTCAAAGTCCTTCTCTTAGAAGGAGTATCATTCAGTAGTCTGGTTTTATTACAGCAAGTATACTGGTTATGTCTGATTTTATAGCTTGTCAACATTTTTTATCTAATATATCTCATAAATGATCTGTGACCAGCAGGAAATAAGTGTAAGAACAGCTGGCTGAAGCTTGAGCTAATGTGAAAGCTTAAGTGAACATTACTGAAATAGAGGAAGCTATTTAAAGCCTTCTATTTGCTACCTTTCTCACTCTTGTGCTGCCTGCCATTGCTTTCTGTATCTCTGTGTCCATAGAGATTGAGTGAATTAACTGAGCAAATCAATTGTTTTGAGCTGTTACAGTCATGCTGCGTGCTTTATTACTAGTTAAAGCTAACCAGAAACTGCAGCTAGTCCAGCAAGTAGCTTCTTATTTCGCATGTATGTGAAGAGCATATCGTGTGTGTGCTGTTCTTTGTTCTTTATCTGAATTCAATTTAGCTGACAGGACACTTGGTACAACCTGTGTATTACCCTTGCACTCTCTTAGCTTAAGCATAATTATCAAGCATACAAAAAAATATTAGGTTCCAAGAATTTGTGAAAAGTTTTTTTTTCAACAAGGCTTTGTCAGTTGTAGAAAAGCTCAGGTGTATTTGTTTTTGGTAACCTGCAGGGACTAAAGATTACTTTTTTACAGTACAGGCAGGAGTAGAACCTATTCAGACTCAAACTTGCAGTGAACCTCTCTTCAATGGAGGTAGTAGGGTAATATTATTACACTTAACTTGTTGTATGCTTTGGTAAAACTTTAAACAAAACCCCACTATTAAATAAGCAGAATTATAGCATATGTAGAATTAACTAGAACTAAATCATAATGCAGCATATTAAAATATTCTGATCTGGGTGATTAAAAAACTAAGTCTCAGTAGCTGTCATCTTCTTACTAAAAATATATAACTAAGGTAACAGTGACTCTAATTAGTGGGTAGTCAAAAGGTAGTGTAAGAAAGGCTTGCAAAGAGAAGTCAGTAGTTAAAAAGGTCTTTTTCATTTATTGTTCTATAGTAAAATTTAAATAAAACATCTATTTGCAGTCAAGAGAGATGAAAATTAAGACCTTTGTCTTGCCAATCAGTATTTTAATAGAAGAGTTTATAAGGTAAGTGTGATCTCAGAAAAGGCTTCAAGATACATTGGAAGAATAATCTGAAGCATGTGACAATATAGTTTCTTTGCTGAAGTACTGAATTTGATCAGTCAGTTGTATGTAGTAATAATGTTGAGATTCTGTATTTTACGTGCACAAATACTGTACAATTTACTGTGAGTCTATAAAACACTGGTCAGTGGGGGGGAGAGAAGGGATGTTAAAATAAGAGGAGGGAGATTGTTCACCAATTACAGCCATGGGCAAAACAGGCACCATCACTCAAGCAGTAATATCAAACCAGAGTAATCTGGGGTAATCTCATTTATTGTATCACCATCCATTAAAATAAGGAAAGATAAAAATGTTATAATGAAGTAATTCAGAAAAAAAGCATAATCAAATTGACAAATTTTTAAACTTGAAAACATCTGACAGAGGCTTTAACTCATGTTTAGTTTCACCTCAGTTTTAAATACTACAGCATTGTACTAGTAAGAACTCTTAGTTTCAGAAACTTTGCTTGCATTTTGGCAAGTTGAAGCACTGCTTCAGGACTGCTCTGAACTTCTGTTGGCTATTCCTGTTTGGATGCTCAGTAGCAATTTCCAGTTTTAAGAATAGTCATGTGTGTTAACAATTACTGTATTTCTGATGATTGTTTTTGATCATCGTTACTCTTGCTGATATAACCTTTACATTTCAATTTTCTGGGCATGTTTTGTCAATTTTTTGATGTAAATTCTTGGCTTCGTGGTAGAGGCTCTAAGACGTAGCTAGAATTTCTTAAACACTAGGGAAATGTTTGGATTCACAAATGTTCATAGCCCACTAAGTTCTGGATGTCTCATTTTTACAGACTGATACTTAATTTTATCTGAAACAGCTGCTTGTGTAGCTTATCAGTAGTAAAACAGTGACAACTTAATATTTTTGCAGTTTTACTGAAAGATGAGGTATACAGTTGAGTTATCCTTTCATATTGCTTAACCATTCTTGAATGTTGAATTATTGCCTGTTTAATGGAAATCAGACCAAGGAAGCTTTTGTTACAGCATAGTAATGCAATTGTTTGAAACAATAATATTACATAACTCAGTATAACATCATATTCCCTGTTATGAAGTAAATTGTAATTTCTGTTGAAGCCAGCTGATAACCTGGCCATCTAATGAGAGTGTCCACTGTGTAATGGAGTGAAGGAAACAGTCTGGTTTACAAATACTAATCTTGGACTTCAAGGTGTTCCATAATTCTTACATTCCTTTTAGTGTATTTTACTAAATATACTTAAATATATATGCATGACTATTTAATTCTATTTTACAATCAAATAACTTGATTCTTGAACAAATAAGTTTCCCCAGCAAACCATTTGTAAAACTTAAGTCCAGTTATTCCCTTCTCAATGCCCAGATTTTGCTTTGTAAAAATCTTGCCTCTAAGAATGGACTCAGAGGTCCTTGTGCAAGAAGTTACAGCATCTTTGTAAACAGTGCAGGGCATTAGGTCTGAGATGTTAACTCTTAGATATCAAACCCATATAAAGAAAGCAAGCCCTGGCATACTTTTTTCCCCCAAGATGTCATCAGGTGTTGAGGAATGGCTACAGCAAAACTTTCATTGATGTATTCTTATGGATTTTGAGTGGCTTATTTTGCAGTCATTGTCTTAGGTGCAGGGTTCTTTCTGGAACTTGCTCAGAAAATTGAATAATTTGAGAGTAAGCAACATTCAAAGTCAAGCTGCTTAGTTGTTACGTGGAGAGAAAACAGATGGTAGCCCTGCAAAGCCTGTAAACTAACAGATGGAAGCTGCCACACCCCCTGATTAATAGAATATTGCTGCTTTGGCTATACAAACATTTATTATGAAGAAAAGTATATTATTCAGCTTCTGAAAACTCAAAAAATTAGCTCTCTCTTCCTCCACTGTTGACCTTCATGAAACAAGGGCTTTTCATTCCTTATGTGTACTCCTTCTTTGCTTTTTTCCAGATAATTGAAAGCAATCTGTCTAACAGCATAAAGACTTACTTTGCATTATTACACTTCTCAAACTGAGGGTGTAGGAAATTATCAGTCTGCCTAATGGACTCGACCTAGATTAAATGTCTCAACATTTTCTGGTTATGTGTAGAAGTGAGCATCACACCATTGTGTGCACATTTTATTCAATAAAACCCATATATTCCCACGTGTTCTGTACTGCTTTGAGAGTTCCTCTGGCATGTTTCAGTTTTCTTGCTCTCTGTAGTATCTGCGAGCCTCATTCTCTTGAATATCTAGATGGCAAGTCTGATGACATTTTGTCTTAATTTTTGTAAACTCAGGGCAAATTTAAATGAGGGAAAGATGAGAGATGAAGTCACTTTTATATTTCTGTAGTGGAGGAGAAGGAAATGCATTGTGCTAGTGGAGTTCAGCAATTCACAGAACTGTCACAGACAGGCATAGCAAATTCCTTTTGTTTTGGAGACAGTTGTTTCGTGATAAACATATATCATACAAATCCTTATCAAAGACTTCAAGGTAAAGGGAGCAACTCGCTGGAGCAATTTGTCCTTGTTATCACAGACTTCCCTGTTGGGGACTGCTGCCCTCTAACCTGTCTCCTTCTTACACGAAGGAATATTTCAAAGGGCAAACTCTCTTCTGAGAGGTTCTCAAAATGAGTTGTGTAGCATATATCTTAATGTTTCTGGTTGGCTGGTGGTGCTCTTTGGGAACCGTGCAGGCTGTATTCTCCCAGAACACAAGAAATTTCTTCCACCTGCCGCAGACCCATGTCAGTTATAGCAGAGCTATTGTTGTGAGGTAACCCCGCTGACCCCTGAGCACTGTGCTTTGTGCTGCACTGGGAGGTCACATAAAAGGTTTGGGAGGGCAGTGGTTCAGTAATTGTACAAATGTTGTGGTTGAAATGCCTGATTCCTGTCACCCTTTGCACATACAGCGTGTCTGCAGCAGAGTACACTCGTACCCTTACAGCAGAAAGATAAGAAAATGGTCGTTTACCTACAGTATCTTTTCATCTTTAAGGAACATTGTAGTTAGAATAGCTCTTGCCACTTACTCTCCATTTCTGCTTTTAGCTGTCCTTGCTACCACAGAGTTTAATTTAGTGATTTGAAGATTCCTGTTCACTCTGCTTTTAGTGTATCTGTTCTTAGACAAGGTAGGGCAGAGAGTTTGAATGGTCTTCCATTTATTTATGTAAATTTATTTTACATCTTCAAAGTGTAAACAACTATATTGCTGTTAAACTGCAATTCTTGAGATATTTCAGTTTGGAATGGGGAAGTAGCTGGAAGCTTAAAACAACTGAAGAGAGGAAAGCTTCAGGTAATTTTCTGTACTATTTATGAAATAATTGAAATCCTTGCATTGCAGGAAGCTCCTTCTGCTTGAGAAGCTCTGTTTATCCCAATACAAATATTAAATAATTCTTCATTCTGTGTTAGTGCCGTTGTAGTAGAGACTGCTTCTTCCAAAAAGGCTGTAACACAGTGGACTGTGCAAAGTACATTGTCAGTGGGGACTTTTGAGCCCTCACTTGAGTCACAAAGTCCTCCTTTGTGCACTAGCAGTTCCTGAATGCCTGTGTAATCTATAATAATAATTGTGTATATTCAGTACACAGCATTTAAAAGATTGTCCCTGCAGATGGAACATGAAAAAAGACCCAGAGGAGTACAAGAGAACATAAAAAGGGAACAATTTTGCTTGTGGGATCCTGATAAAGCCAGGGTCTCTATTTCATCGCTCCAGGTTTAAAGGAAAAGATAGAAACCAATAGTGTAGACAGCCAGGATGTGGTATAGAGATAGAAGCAATGTGTTGTGTCACTTAAATAAATTACTGGCTTTGTCTTCTGAAGAGGAATTGAAATATAACAAAAAATGCAGTAGTCCAGGTATTTGTTAGAACCCAATCAAGGGAAGCAGTTTGGAGTGTGGATTTGTTTTAGTGTCTTGTGAAGCAGGAGTACAGTATTTTACTGCATGTTTCCATTGGTACAGTCACTACATGGAGTCACCTGGATCTGTTTATAGCTGTGTATGTGTATATGCCTTTGACTAAAGGTTGTTACTTGCCTTTGTTTATTACTTGAAAAAGTCTCCACTAATGGAGCATGTACTGTGCAATTCAGTGGTTTTAATAAATATCAAAAAAGATAAAGATATTGTCAATATTCAGAAAAATAACTTCCATACTAAATACATAGAAAGATCAGATTAAAAATTTCATCTCTAGCTGTTTGAAGTAATTAGATTGAATTCTAATTCTTAAAAGCATTTGAGATTTTTTTAAAAACATTGAAAGAAAGCCTAGGTATCTTTTGTTACTCTAAGAAGTTTTTCACCCTCTACACAGCACTATAATATTGGTACATAAGTCAGACATTTGAGATGGGCAATCCAATTCAAATATTTTTGTAGTCTGCCTTGGCCTATAACATCTGTGTAGCATTTTCCATGTGCAGGATTTCAAAGGGCTAGGCACAAGGTCATTTTGGTCCTCTAACTAAACTCTAGTAAATAAAAACAGTCTTTAAGCATTCTCTGCGTTGAAGTCTAAAATGTAGTGATAGACATTAAAATATTTTGTAAAGTTAAAAATCATAAAAATACGATTATCACAGATAGGACTTAAAATACTTGTTTTTCTGCTTAACTAGTGAAATGTTGCACAGTAGTGTGATTTCTGAAATAGATGTTGATCTCTTTTGGTTTTTTCTGGGAACCAGGAATCAGTAACATCTGCAACTGCACGTTGCTATCAGGCAATCTGCTTAACTTTCCTGTCCTGATCTCTACAAGCATCGGGAACATGAGTACTACTGCTGCTCAGTTTTTCTTTGCCACATGTGTGTGCATGTGGAATCAACAGCTTTTCTTTTTTTTTGTTTTTTTTTGACCTTTTTTTCGCCCCTTCTCTCTCTTCCCACCCCCCCCTCCTCCCCCGACTGTGTCTGACTTGCCTGACAGGAAATTTTCTAATTGCCGGAACAGCTGGTCACAGCAAAAACACCAGGGTTGGTCTTCCCTGCTAGACTTGTGATCGCTCAGTCAGAAAATCTAAACATCATGGTTTCTTAGTCATGTTTAAGTTTCTGGCTCTACGTGGTCGTTCTATTCGGGTGAGCTGAGTTTCTTATTTAAGAGAATGAGGGGGGAAAAAGGGAAAGTTTTGCTTTAATTAAACTTCTAATTTGGGAGCAATTTTAGTCTTTCCCTACTTAGGGATGGGTGTTGTTTGGTTACAAAGCCTTTTGTATTTTCTTTAAAACAAAAAAAAGTCTGTGGTATGCTCATCTTTTGTAGAAGTTTGTAAGGTCCCTGCTGATAATTTAGCCTTATTGGGAAGTTGTTACCTGTATGTAAATAATGTATAGGTTTATATTTCGGGGGCAGAGGGGAGTGAAGTATGAATTTAGCTGTGTTTCCTCACTGAGAGTCAAATTTTATTAAAAATTTCTGTATTTTTAATAATTAGTGGTTATTTTAATAGTTGCATATTGTCATGCATTACTTTAAACTGTAAAATATGGCTGTGTGGGGTGACAGTTAAAATAACTCAGGCTTATTAATATCTTAAATTTAGTTCTGAAATAGTATTAATAACAGTGACACTGTTGCTTGCATAACAGTTAGTGTTATGGTTATTTCAACTTTTAAGTGTTAATTTAGTCACAGCAAATGTTGAATTTGTATAATTTGTCTTGTTGGGCATATATTTAAACATCAAAAAGTTTGTTTTAAGTTGAGAAAAATTACTAGTGGAATACTGTATCATCCCAGGCACTGTTTCAGAACTATTTAACAATACATGTAAACATTCAACATGACAGAACATTTTATCGTTGAAAGTCAAATCACTTTTCGTCTTTCTCCTCCTGTAAGTCTGCAAATACTTTGCAATGAGATGGGGGGGAAAATACAGTCCTCATGATCTTCTTGTGTAATGTCTTAACATTTTAAGAGAAGGTCTATTAACTTGTAAAAGGGATGGTAATTTAATACTCATTAGTCTGTCTACTGATTTAAACTTTACAATGTCTGTTAGAAAATTAAATTGAATTTTCTTGCCATAACTGAAATGCTAGAACAAGACGTGTATGTAAAAGAAAAAAAAAGAAGTCTGCATTATAATCAAGTTTTTTTAATGTAAACCTTATAAATATTTATCAACTCATAGTCCTGAATCATAGTTCTTTTCCACAGGCAACATAAAAGGTATTCTTCAGAAATCTGATCAAAAAATAACATTGTTTTATCTTCTTACAGCAGCTCGATTATGTTGTTTTTAACATTGTATTGATTTTAAAAGGTTACATAGTGCAGACCAAACTTAGGGTTTTCAGCCCATATAAATTTCAGAATATATTTTGGATATTATTTCATTAAAACAGGATTTCATAGAATAAAGCTGAATATGCTCCTGAATTATTTTTCCTTTTAAATAATTTCTTTTTGTTTAACTTTGAATTAGTCTTTTAATTGCAATGGTCTGAAATGTTAGTGCTTACAAAGTAGGAACAAAACTTTTATCAAGAGTTACTGGGAAATGGAAGTTCCACCCAATGAGTATTTTTTTCCAGTGCTGACAAGCGCACTTCAGTTCATGAGAAGTTTGTGGTGCTTGATCAAAAGAGAACTGCATTGCAGAACTGCTTTTGGTGACCAACATGGAACTTCTGAAATGCTTACAGGAATTTCTCAGCTTACCTGCTAAACAACCTACTACTTGGAGTTCCTTTGGGAAGGAAGGAGTAGTGTCCTACTTCTGTCCTGACCTTTATATTTTCATTCTGAGGAAAGAAGGCATCTCTAGAATTACCTTCCCAGTCTGGTGAGCTGTGTTTATCCAGAGGGCCTCACCTGTCCTTGGGCTTGTTGCTCTGGAACAGGACTCATTCTCCAAACTCCTATCTTGCTTCATCCTCTAACACCAAAAGGATGGGAGGAGTTCTGTCTCGGTAACCAGGTCTGCAGTCTTCATTACGGGAGTGAGTTGGCTGTGTGGAACAAACACAGACACAGGCATCCTTCTGGATCTCAAAACTGTTGCAATAGAAAGCCAGAAATCAAAAAGAGTAGAAAGAGAGTAAGAAATAAATACATAAATACAGCAATTTTTTTCCCTGAAACTAAATATTTGCAAATTTAGTTTGCTTTTAGGAAATCCTGTTTTCTCTGAGGTAAAACAATAGTGGCTGTCTGCAACAAGTGATTTGATGTCAGTCAAACTTGTAAGTTTTTCTATCTTTTAAAAAGATGCAAATGCATAAATTGTGGAAGCCTATATTTGTAACTTCAAATGTCCATGTTAATTAGGAGTTCTGCTCTGCTGTTGCTTTTCTTTGGTAGTAGTGTAAAACAGACAGCATACGCAGAATATCCTTAAGTTGGCTTGACTTAATTTTGTGCATGATAGTGCTTTGATTTTTGTTGTATTAGAATAATTGCTACTTCAAAAGCAGATTTTTTAATTTTTAGAACAATTGTTTGTGTATGAGCATACAAGTAATTGTTAGTTCTGTTAAGTGACTCAAATTGAATATTAGTCACAGATATAAGGAATGGATTTTATTCTATGAGTTAGCTCTCTAACATTGCTTACTGAAGTAATGAGAGATTGTGAAGTGCTTATTGGACAGTGAATTTTATTTTTAAGGTAGTTTTTAATTTATAGATAGGAGTATAAAAAGCATAGAATGTATAAATGTATAGAATGTCTGAGATATTTAAAAATACCTAGACTAGTGCACTCCTCACATTTTTAGCTCTCATTTTTACCTTTATGAAGATTTCTGTGAGCCCTAATATAAGAGGTAAAAGTAATTGGTTTTCAGTTTGTTGACTCTTTTTTGCTTCAAAAAGCATAGCTCAAAAGGGTTTCATTTCTTCAGGTAATGCTGAAAATTCATCCTATGTTCATAACAAGTTGGGAAAGTAAAAATGCATCTAGGAGACTTCCTGACTCAAGGGAGGGGAGGAAAAGGAAATTATGTATATGAGCTGGGGAGCTGTGCCAACATTGAGTCATCCTTTTAGAATCACTTGATATCCAATAAACTGACTGTCCTTACAGGACATAACTGCTTTATGTGACTTCAGCACCAAGGTTTTAATATCATAGTCAATATTTCAGAAAAGGTTTATTGGATTATATTGATCCACATTATTATGCCTGTGACAGCCAGAAAAATATTTTGCCAAATACAGCAATGTCCAGTAGAGCTCTTATCAGTACATAAAGGCTAACAAAGTAGTGAAAGGAAACCTGCAACTGTGATTGGAGCAGTGTTAAGTGAATTGCTGGGGATTCCATTTTTCTGTTTTCAGCCTTATCTTCTCTGTACTGGGTGTTCATGTGCCTCAAGAACGTGCATTTGTCTAAAGGAAATAAAACATTCCTGAAAAAGATACTGAGAGGGGTGAAAACAAAGCTGCTACTTCCGTAATGAAAATGGAAAAATCTATGTAGCTACATAACCAATACTAACAAATGAAAAATGATACAAGCACTGTCTTTGCTGCTGCTCAACTTTCATGTGAAAAATAAGATTGCAATTAGCTCTTTATTCAATATTCTTTTTGAAAATTGTGTGGTCGACAGCATAAACTGATTTTAGGGCTGTGATCTTATCTTGAGAGATGGGTAATGTCTGAGGAGGGTATTCATCAATATGGGCAATATAGTTCTGACTTAGTTGTTGTGATTAAAGCTATCAGAAACATTTTTTTTTTCTCTCATTGTGACTGTGTAGAAATTGAAATTCCAGAACTGTGACCTTTTCTTATGGTAATTCTGGCTGTTTCTCATGTGTAAATTAATCCTATACCAAATAAATATTAAAAAAAAATTAATATGTAACTTTAAACAGAAACTTTTAATGAAAGAGTTCCCTGAAGAGTTTCTGATGGAATCCCACCAACAATTTTTAATGTATTACTAGTGTCCATTTAGAAAGGAGTATTAAAACCACCAATATTGGCACAGTTAAGTGCTAAAGTGTGAATTAAAAAAAAAAGAATCTTGCACAATCCGAGGGAGTGATTTGACTCAGGCAGTGACTCTGGAAGGAGCGACTCCACTGCCTCAGGGTTGGTCCCTCAACAGCTGCGAGCGCTGCAGGCAAGACAGGACTCTCCTGGCTGGGAGTGTGGGGCTAGTGCTTTATGAGCAGCATCACTTAAGGGGCTGATGCAAGGGGCTTCCATGATAACATCAAAAATCAAGTAGTAAAAAAATGAAAAATGATTCAGAGAAGACCTTACAAGACCAGGAGCTAGAAAATGAGTTTACAGTAAAAAATCCGAACAAACTCTTAGGGAGTAAATTAAGTCATAACTGAGTCTATACGTAACTATATGTCAAAGATGGATCTGTTTTGTACCTTCTTAACAGAGTTAAGAATTAACAGGTAAAGGTGAAACCTGGGTAATGCTGGAACCAGGATTATCAGTATTTAAGTTAATTTCTCCAGCATTTACTTAAACTGGCTGAGCTACTATAAAAGGTTTTAATTATTCATTGAGATTAAAATTTATTATTAATCTACTTATCTAACAATTACCTCAAGTCAAAGTCTTAACTCATTTTTACAGTTTTTGGTCAGCATTTCAACAATGTTTGCTGTCCAGGAAGAACTGTTTTGAATATTGGACCCATCCAAGGACTTGTTGCATGTATCAGATTTCCCTACCTGGTTTTGCCAAACTTGAGTATGTATAGCCACCTCTGTCCTGGTCATCTGTGCCTCTTATTGGAAAATTGCAGTTTATTTAAAAGCCCTACCGAGAGTCAAGTTGCTTCTCAGTGCTATAAGCAAAGATATTATGTGTTTTTTCCTGTCTAGAAATTTTGTCGTAAAATTCAGAGGTTTTATTTAAAACGAGTGTGAGGGTTAATGTTTCACCCTTGTTCCTTTAATATGTCCTTTATTTCATAACTTCCATCTCTGTTAGATGTAACAGAGGCTGGTGTGTGGCCTTTTTCTTTCTTTAACTGTGAAACCTTCTGTTCTGATGTTACAGATTTGGTAACATCTAGCTTTAGTATTTCTTGCTATATTTCATAGAACCAGAAGGTGTGCAGAGGGGAAGTTTTTGATCAGTACTTAGTCATCTGCCAGCTGAAATTCACTGCACTTCTGAGGAGATTTTCACCTTCATCTGGATTATGTACTTTTTGTGCAAGCAAAGCCTTGTTTTGCAGTCCCTTCTGTCCCTTTTAGGAATGGCACATGGGTGTTGTGTGTTATCTTCAATATCCCTTTCCAGATGCAAAGGACTCAGGACAGTAATTCCTCACATCTCACACAATGAGGACTTCTGGGATTTTCTCAATCCATATATGAACTTTTTTATAAAGAGAAATTTCTCAGGAATCTGTTTCTGAATTTATTATAAGCTTCCTGATGTAAAATTCAGATATGGTGAAGGAGTCATTTATTTTGTTTAGCCTTTAGCTGCTTCAAGAAACCTTAATCTATAGGTACTCACAGCATGTACTGCACATACTTATCTTGGTCTTGATATTATAAAAATTTACCTGCTGTATTTTGTTATTCTCTGCATAGTTAACCAGAAAGATATTTTTTTTAAAACCCACACTGTTATAATCAAATAAAGCCTTCCTGATCCTTTCCAACCCCAGATCTTGTTTTTCCTGCATATCTCTGTCAGAGATCTTACCCTGGGGTATCTTGCTTTCGGTTAACTTCCTGTTTCACCTGATTTCAGTTTAATTTCACTGAAGCTGACAGCAGAGGCTCTGCAGTCAGTCTTTCTGTTCAGGATGGGTCCAGTTTACTTTTAGAGTCACATTCCATTTAACCAGAATGCTTTGGATGTCTTATGCAAATGTTTCCTTGTACTTTTTTTCTTATGTTTCCAATTCTGTGTCACTTTGTCGTTACACCCGTTAAATGTCATCCCAAATGTATGTGGGACAATTTAAATATACCATTCCATTATAATTATTATTGCAATGAAGCATTTTTTAGATGGCTGCTGTTTTTTCCCTTTGGAGTAATCTGTGCATATCATAATTTTAACTTATACTTTCAGTATATTGGAGAGTATACACTCAAATCTTTGTCACTCATCGTCATGAGTGATGAACTAACTATTCTTTTAATAACTGTTATCTAAAGTAGGCTATCATAAAGATTTAAGTGTTTTTTAAATATTGCTACTCATAGTCACATAATTTTGAATATCTAGAAAAGGAGAAATCTGTCTTCAGGGAATACCTTTCCCAAGTAAGCATTCCATGTGTGACATACCAGTTTATTCTTTGATGTCCTGTTTAAGTTAATTCACATCTAATTCTTACACAGCTTTAAGGGTAAAGTCACTTTCTTGTTGGAAGTAACTCCCATTTCCCATTTCTGTCCCAGTGAATTGGAATTTCTTTGTCAAGCACTTGTCATGGTGCATGTTTGCACTTGATTTATATCTTCATTCAAGAAGCTGAGACTGAGAATTTTAGGTGCAGTGAGACTCCTGTGGTGTTTATATGTGCTAATATTCCTTCTTCTGAATGGCCTTCCTCTTTCTGCTACATGTAAGACACAGATCTGATCTTGTGCAGTCTGTTTAGATGATTCAGAGCTATTTCCTTGTGTATTATTTTGCCAATATCAGAGCATACATTTAAAGATTTTTTAAAATTATTTTAATCTTTAGTTGGTTGTTTCTCTATCCTTTCTATATAAAATTTGTAGACTAAAGATACTTCCATTTTTTGAGGTGCTATTTAAATTCTAATGAGTGCTTATTGTGTTTTCTCAATTTATCAGATTTAGGTTGTGTCATAAGAGCATATCTCATATGGAACTCACAATACTTGTTTTTTTTAAGTGCATGTCTGGCAACTCTCACAAAGTGTCTACAAGTGGTTTAAGCTCAGACTCCAGAATTCTCTTACGGCCCCTACTGTCACATTGTCTTCAGGATTTGGAAGTTAGGGATGAAAGGGTTGTGTAGTCTTTTTGCTGCTGTATTCATGCTTATTAAAAAAATCCATCTGGCATATCTAGGAGTAATAAAAAGAAGTGGAAATTACAAGCCTGTGAGAAGAATAGCAATGGTATTGTGGGTGATACTGGTAACTCTCCTAGTTATCAGTTCAGAGCCCAGTTTACTAATCCTAGACCAGCTTTTCAGTTGTCCCTGGAACACAGTGCTCAGAAAAAGGTCTGCAGATGACACACTGCTTGTTCTACACAGATGAGTTTATGCCACCCAGCTCTGCATAGGCTGCTTCTTTACACAGAACAGTTTTAAGATTACTGAAAATCCAGAAATCTGAGGGGTGAATTGCAGAAGAGTTTATGTATAGATAAACCCACGCTTTTCTCTTGCTTTTTCTAGGCTTTTTCATTACTACTGAGAAATACTTACCTAGTAAGGCTCTTCTGCTTCTACTTCCTTTAGGGGTTGAAGTCCAATTTCCTTTTAACATGTTATCTAATAGTTGTTCCTGTAATAAGATCTCAGAGACAGATACAAGTATTTTATGTTGCAGCAGAGTTAGTTTAGCCTTGAATTTAAAAGTTAAGGTAAAAATAATTCACATATATTCAATTACTAGAAGCAAACTGAGTGTTTAATGTTCATTAAGTACCTAAAATATTGATTTTTTTTTTTTCCCCCAGCAACATGATTAGGCTATCATTTTTATAGCCTAATAATGGTTAATTATTTTTCCACTGCTTGCCTTGAAGGTGTCTGTCCTTTCTTTCACTGACAAGCATGTTTCCTATTCTGATTTACTTGGTGCTGCGATATCTCTTTTTTTTTTTAAGCTTTTCTCTTTCAGATTTTATTTGTCTGTGGAATATAGTCCATTCAGTGTTCTTTCCTATGTGTGTATGCTTTCCTGTACATAGACATACATTGTGAGGTGCATTACTAAGAGCTTACTTATACTGAGATACTGCCCAGAACGGTTCTGATATGCAGACTACATCAGTACAGGAAATTATTTTGGAATGGTGGTGTTTTAAATTCACACTCAAACTTGTTTGTCACTCAGTTCCCTTCAAAGCCAGTGTTGATTTAACAGTATTACATTGTTGAGGAAACGGAGGGTAATGTTACCTTCTGTTTGTTTCCTTGCATTCTATATTTAGTTTCACTATAATGGTAGCCAGTAGCAACCACTTCAAGTTGACTAACATGGGTTGTTGTTTTTCTTTAAACGGCTTTCTGTGACCCTTTTACTTTCCTGTGTGAAGAAGGCCTTGAGAGAGCTGTGTGTCTAGAAGAGGAAATTATGTCTTGAGACTTTCAATTAGACATTGCAGCAGTATAATGTTTGATAACAGGGAACTTTCCAACCTTATAAATAACAGAAATAAAATGTAGGCAGTAGGGTACAGTTGTAACTGGAAGGAAGATCCCACCATTGCAAAGGACAGATCACTGGTGAGTGAATGTCTGTACACATCTGAAAGTTGTCAGGGAATGAAAGAAAGGAGAGGAGAACCCAAGTATTTCAGCACCTTATATGTCATCTCATTTATTTTGAATTTGTCACATGGGAAAAATGTTTTTCCCGTTTATCAGGGAATGATCAGAGATGGACCTTAAGCCAAATTCGGTACCAGACAGAATGGCTGCCTTCTCTTCCAGCTTCCTGTAAGATGCCATCTATCATCTGATATAATTAGTGCAGTTGGTTGAGAAATAGAGATCTCTTTCTACAATGTGTAAGACTTGCATTCTAATTCAGGTAGATAGTGGGTACAGCGAGGGTTGATTACTTCTGCGTATGATTTGTGTTCTATAAAAGGCTTAGCTTTTGTATTTTTAACTGCATTTGCAAAACACTGTTTAGGTTAAAATAACATACATTCAGCAGTTATGTCAGAAAAGGAAACTGCGAATTTGTGGGCAACTAGTCATCATAAATCTTCCTCCCAAACATGTTTTATGGACGAGCTACTAAAGTAGGATATTGTTTGAGTTCCTTTTTGTTTAAAACAGAGTTGGTTTAGGTCTGCCTTTTATGGATGAGGAGTATCTGAACCCTGAGAAACTGCAAAGTCTGGGAATATTCTCTTAGTATCAGGAATGTGAAGTGGTGGTTTGGGGTTTGTTTTGTTTTTTAGAAGGTGCCCAAAATAACCACTGGAAAGTTGGTTGCATAATAATTGCATCGTATTCAAAAATAATAATTTTGTTTGTGTATAGAGAGGAAGTTAATATATTTTCTTTTTCATTTCTTGTTCTTGTTGAGTTTTGTAATGCTTTAAAGCAATATAAAATCATAGAATGGTTTGTGTTGGAAGGGACCTTAAAGATCAATCTCCCTGCCATGGAGGACCAGGAACTTCAAGTAGATCAGGTTGCTGAAAGCCCCATCCAACCTGGTCCTGAACACCTCCAGGGATGGAGCATCCACAACTTCCCTGGGCAATCTGTTCCAGTGCCTTACTACCCTCACAGCAAAGAATTTCTTCCTAATATCTGACCTAAATTTTCCCTCTTTCAATTTGTACCCATTACTCCTTGTCCTGTCACTACAGTTCCTGATGAAGAGCCCCTCTCTGGCTTCCCTGTAGGCCCCCTTCAGATACTGGAAGGTTGCTGTGAGGTCTCCACACAACCTTCTCTTCTCTAGGATGAACAGCCCCAACTTTCTTAGCCTGTCTTTGTAGGGGAGGTGCTCCAGTCCTCTTATCAACTTCATGACCTTCCTCTGGACTTGTTCCCACAGTTCCGTGTTCTTATGTCCACCTTGCTTTGCCTCCCTGAAGGAAGTAGATAACAGAAAGATTTGAGGAAGTTCTGTTTCACATGTTTTTTACTTTGCTAACATTCCCAGGGAGCAAATAGATAAAACAGTAAAGCAGAAGTGGATCAAAGTATCTGAAGTAATATGTACTTGGCAGTTTGTTTTGCTCTGCTATTCTATTCCTCCCTTGGGATTCTGTTAGATTGCAGTGGGTGGTTTCAGTTGTATGTAATCCAACTGATCACATACTAATTTAAAAGATAAAACTGCAAATGTTCACCAGCAAATTATTCCTTTGACAAGTAAAAGGAAACAGTGTTTCTTTCAGACTCTGTAAAGATTCAGCCTTGAGTCAATGATGGTAGCATTTTCTCCTGAAAGGAAAAAGAAGTTTAGGTTTATTAGATGGAGTACTCAGCATTCCTGTGTGCACACACATGCAAAATTTTGGTTGTCTTACAATGGAAACTGGCACCTAAACTTACTGGTCATCTTGGATTTGTCTTGTGTGCTGAAACTAAGTGCTTCACATTACAATATCTTTTTTCATTTCTTGATTTTAAAAGTTGCCAGGATATTCTGTGCCTTATTCCAAATCATGTGCTGGATTTTTTATATATGTACACACTCTCACACATACATGCTCAGGGTTTCCTATGTACTGCTTGTTTACAGCTTTGGCTGTAATCTTTTGAAAAAAAGAATCTTTTGAAAAAGAATTGTCAGTCTGGGAGAAGGATGTGTTGGAACATGCTGACATGGATGGGCAGTTGCTCTGCATTTATACACAGTGCTGAAATGACCAGATGCAAAAGGATAGTTTTAGCATTAATTCATGCACATAAATTTTGCAGAATACTTGAAAAACTTATAAATCAGTGCTTCAGAAACACAGATTTAGAATTCTGCCCCTACTAACCCATCACTGTAACTAATCAGTGCACATTTTGGTGCATACAGATGAAGCAAAAGTCTGGAGTAAGGAAGACATACCCTTGGAAGCAAATCATAGAATATCCTGAGGTGGAAGGGACCCATCAGGATGATTTAAGTCCAGCTCATGGTCCTGCACAGGACAACCCCAAGATCCCACAATGTGCCTGAGAGCATTGTCCAAATACTTCCTGAACTCTGTCAGGCTTGGTGCCATGACCACTTCACAGGGAACCCTGTTCCAGTGCCCTCTGAGTGAAGAACCCTCTGAGTGAAGTGCCCTCTTCCACCCTCTGAGCGAAGAACCTTTTCCTAATATCCAACCTAAACCTCCCCTGATACAGCTTCGGGCCGTTCCCTCGGGTCCTGTCACTAGCCAGGTTAGGGAATACTTTAACAAACTGGGTGTACCCAATTCTGTGGGCCCTGACAGGATGCACGAGTGCTGAGGGACCTGGCAACTGGCACTGCATGGCCACTCTTGATTATTTTCTAATTATCATCATGACTGGAAGAGATGACTGAGGACTGAAGGAAAGCAAATGTCAACTCCTGTCCTCAAAAAGGATAAGAAGGAGGATGCAGGGAACTACAGGTTGGTCAATCACACCTTAATCCCCAGGAAGGTCATGGAAAAACTTATCCTAGAAGCCGTTAGCCTGTACATGAAGGACAAAAAGGTAGCTGAGGTCATTCAGCATGGATTCACAATGGTGAAATCATGTTCAACGAGCCTGAAGGGAGGGATTGAGGCAATGGGCAAAAACAGAAGCATGGGAGGTTCAGTCTGAACATCAGCAAACACTTTTTCACTCTAACTGAGCGCCAGCACAGACTGTCCAGGAAGGTTGTCACCATCCTTGGAGGTATTCAGAAGGTACCTGAATCTGGTCCTGACAACTGGCTCTCGGTGGCCCTGCTTGAGCAGGGGCTTTTAGATAAGGTGATCTCTAGAGGTCCCTTTTAATGCCAGCCAGTCTGCAATTCTGTGAAATTCCTCCTTATACAGAGGAAAAATGTTCTCAGATTTATTCTATTTACTGTAACCTATAGAAGAAATAGAGAATGCACAAGAAGCTGACATTGTAGTCATAGTATATATTGCTTTCTGTACGTCCACTTACAGCCCATTGCATTATGTGTGTTAATGCCTAGAGAGATGTACAGATGACATTAACAAGTATGCTTACTTTACTTATTTTTGAACAGTTGCTGATAAGTTCTGAAGTTCTTTTCTTGTGTGGCAAGGAGTGTCACTTTTCAGGGGATTTTCAAAATCAGTGCAGAAAACACCGAATTAAGTGCAGAGCACAAAAAGACTACAAGATTCACTGCTGCTTAGAGCTTTCTGGTGACCGGTTTCTCACAGAAGGGGAAACGCTGCAGACTGGACAGCTTTTACAAGATAGGATCTTCTTTTTGCGAAGAAAGGCGGTTAGATTCTTTTCCACAATAGAATTTTCTCAGTGGAAGGTGGAGAATTTATTGCTGCTGAAGTGGGAGTGGAGGGTGTGCTGCTTTACATGGAAATGTCTTGAGTCTTGCACTGTCTTATAAAGGTGCATCACTGCAGCATAGTGGTCCTCGTTCAAGTGTTAAAAAGGAGGGCTTTCCAAAGATATCCGGTCCATTGATGCATTCTAGGTGTGCTTTAAGAGGTTTAAATTCTTAAGAAGATTGGTTTCCATTAATGGTTGTAAATCTGGAACAGAGATATGAAACAAATAATATGGACCTAACCAAAAAAGCATGGGAATTGCTGACTTGTTTTGTCTACTCTCTTATTGTTTGGAGACTGATACATCCCTGAAAGTTTAAGCCATGTTGTTACTGAACTAGCTGCTTGTGTGCTCTATTTATGCAAATAGCCTTGCACAGTGGTTTTTGCCTACATTTGGAAGCGTCTAGTTCGTTGAGTTCAGTGGTACTGGTATTTTTCAACATATTGTGAATTTATAAACATAGGAAGATGCACCATTAATGTAAATTTATTCCTCTGTTTTCCTCTGTCAGGAAGAAGGAAGTATCAAAGAAATTGCAATAACTCACCATGTGAAAGAAGGACATGAGAAAGCAGACCCTTCACAGTTTGAACTTCTGAAAGTACTTGGACAAGGATCCTTTGGAAAGGTTGGTAACTGAACTCTTGTGGAGCCAGTTAGTCAGGAATATGGCATTGAATATTGGGAGTGAAATATTTAGAACAGCCACAGTCTTGCATTAAGGCAATGTTGCAAGTTAAAACTGCTTTCTAAATTAGTGCTAATGAGGCACTGTAATTGTGGCAGATCTTTTTAAAGCAGTATTTTTTTTTTCTAGTTTGCATGATATGTAGATTTCAAAGTTTCGATAGAAAAATTGGCTTGATGTGGAATAATTGGGTATTCACTGTTAAAATGGAATGTCATTTTTCTATAACTACTCTGCTGTGTTTGAGGGGGTGAGGGTTGAAAGGTTTTTTTGATAAGTATTCCTAGTTGCTAACTTGCTAATGGTAGGTCATCATTAGTACAGAAGCTGTAGCAGAATTTATTTTTGTGGCAGATTGTAGTTGCAAGGAACAGATTTTAGGCAGTAATGGCTGCTGAAGTAAACATGATACACCCTAGTCTTGTTCATGCTGGTGTTATCTGTCATAATTTAGTTAAGGTACAATATGCCTTCATATTTATCTAAACATCTGTTAAAGACTCAATGTTTCTAGCATTTGGTAACTACTGTTCACACTGAGATCTCACTAGGCACATAAGATTTATACTTTTAGCTGTCCAATCCCAACTTGAAAGCAAAACATTAACTTCATATGGACTGAATGGAATATGTAATGAAAGACAACAGAGTCTTTACATTGACTTTCAGCCCTAATTGCAATTCTGAATGTGATGTTAAGCTCTAGTATATAAAACCAAATCCATCTTAGATATGGGACAAAATTAGAATAATATATCCAATTCTCTTTTGGTGGTAGGAAGTTACTGTTAGTCACATTATTGTTCCAGTTAGGTTTGGAAATCTAGATGCTTAGAAACTATAAAATTTTGTACTCAAACTAGCAAGAATTGACTGAGAAACCTGATTCTAAAAGCTTGATTTAATCCAGAATCATAACAAAGTTTTCATTTGAAAATCTTCAGATCGGGAGAAGTAAATCATTCATGGACAAGGAAATGTAAGCTCATAAGTGATGATTTCAGCAATCATTTTTATTGATGTTACTAAATTCAGTACTATAACAGGGGTGTGGGGAGAGGAATGTGAGTTTTGAAAAAGCAAAAATAATGAACTTGCAAAACTGACTCAGTTTTGCAAAAATGCCAATCTTGTCCTCAGTTGTCTTAGCCTTTATGCAAAAATTATTATTAAATTAATATTAAAAAATCCATAATTCCTTTGTTCTAATAATTTGTGAAGGTATCACTGTGTCCCATTTAGTTTAAAAGGAGTAAGTCTGAGTGATTTTCAAGGTTTCTTGAGGATGTTCTGGTAATCTCTGGATAGTGCAAAGGGTTGTTAACATGAGAATTGGGTACAAAAACAGACATAAAACTGCTTTCATATAACATGTTTAATTTTCTCATGTACCAAAACATGTATCTGTAATTTTTTCATAAATAACCAGATAACCTGTGGCAGGTATGTTTTTTTCTTTTTCATTTCTAAATTTAAAATTTGGCTCTGCTGGAATTAATTTTGTGTTGAGGTTATTAAAGACAATCCCATTATACTGAAGAAGGAAATGAAACACTTTAATTGTGGCTGGTTGTCCTTTATTGGTAACATACAACACTCATCCAAAGCATGTAATAAAAAAATGTTTTTGTGACACAAGAGGTCAGTCTTATAATTTTATAAGTTATTTTTTGAAAGTTATTTATTATAAATTGATTCATGCAGGTTTCTGGATCAAATTTTGTTCACATGTTCATCATCATGTCTGACAATTATTTTACTAGCACATTTGATGTGCCATCTTATGAATTTCAATAAGATAAAACTAGAGATTAACTTTAAAAAAGCTGAATGTTGTGTTTTAGATTTGTATGAGCTTCTGGGAGAATCCAAATTCATACTTTTTCTTTTTTTAACTCACTGAAATCAATTAAGTTAAACCAAAATTAATTTGGCAAACTATCTTGAATGAAACTTTTAGATTAAAAAATGAAGGAATAGTAGGAGAAAGTTAAAGGAATTTTTTGTTTGGATTTACAGAATATAAAATTGTCAAATTGAGTTTCATTGAAATCATACTGACTACTTGAATTTCATAGCAAAATACATTAACCTGACTTGCTTTTATTTTCTTTTAAGAATTCTTTCTAATTTTTAATGCAGGTCTTCCTTGTCAAAAAAATCTCAGGATCAGATGCTAGACAGCTTTATGCAATGAAGGTATTGAAAAAGGCCACCTTGAAAGGTAAGCATTGTTTAGAGAGAGGGAAGGAAAAAAGAGAAGATAGATAGGGGACATTCTACCAAAACCTAATCTTAACACAGATGCTGTTCTGCAGATTGTCTTACAGCTTTCTTCTGTCAAACAGCAAATAACAGAATACACTGCTTTGTGTTGTAAACCTGGAAGGATTCAGTAACAACAGGACTGTGTTGGTAGTTATAGGGGAAAGTAGGTTCCTTTCCTTTCCCCACTGCATTCCTCAGGTGGTGGTGGTTTGATGGAGTAGTTGTGTTACATCTGCCACCTGACCTGCTCTGAGCTCTTACTTGAAACTTAATACCCTTCCGTTTTTCATTTGCTGTGTATCACCAAGGACACAGTTAATGCCTTTTGCTCAGTTTATAATTAGGTCATGATATTTAAAAGTGCATTGTATCAGCTGTTTAATTCTAAAAGTTCTAAGCACGGGAGTTAAAGTCTTTTTTTTAAAACGGACATACACAGTACATTTCCCCAAAGGTTTTGGCACTTGTTCTGGATGTAGAATGTATTTTATACAATCTTAAGTAAGTCCTTTAAGTTACTTGACCAAAAATGTGTTGTAACTGGATCTGTTTCTTGAGTGGTTTTGGTCTTGAATAGTATCAGTAGCAAGATAAGTTTAAACCTGAACAATCTCAATTCTGTCTTGGAGAATACTATAAGAAAAAAGAAACATTGTATTTTTTTACAGTACATTAAGGTGAAAGTCATCTTTCACACTAATACCTTAACAAGAATGTTTGCTTGTTCTTTTATGCCATTATTTAGTACTTCTGTCTATTTGAAGTTCTGATTCATGACTGCACTAAAACTGGAATGATAATTTTGGGAGTGCTTTTTTGCCTATGTTATTGATTATTATATTGAATTTCAATTTTAACAGACAGTTTATAGAACAGCGAAGGGAACAAAACTCTCACTGAATTGTGAACATCTCCTGAAATGTTGAACCTGATTTTTTTTTTTTTACTTAAGATCTTGTGCTGAATATCTCTCACAGATCTCATTATATATCACACTTAAAAACTATTACAGAGAGTATGTTTTTGAACAGTTTCCTATATTTTGATTCCTTTGTGTTTTGTGGCACGTGTCATTCTCATTATTTACTTCCTATTTTTCTGAAATTGATTTCCACTCATTTAAGGTACATTAATATCCTCAAGAGCCTTTCATTCTCCAGCCTGTTAATAGCTCAGGACTGGTCAAAGGTCATTCAGCAGTTGCTTTTTTAAGGTGTTTGAGGGCTTCTCTTCATCACCTTTTGACTGCAGTTTAACCTTATGTGTCAAAATTACAGTCCAAGCTGTGGATCTGGTTTTGCCTACAGATGGCAGAGACTGATAAATACTGAAATTGGCAGCTTGACTTTTAATTGAAAAAGGGGACTCTTTGAGGCACTAAGAATTCAAGGATGCCACAGTTCTGAACACTTTGTATCTGAATTTTCAGATGCTTTTATGTGCTGTTTCGTTGTGATTCATGTTTTAGGAAGAGCAGAGTTGCAAGCAAATTAAGGTTACTGTTGAAATTTTGATATGAAATTACCTGGAATTAATCCTATTTTCCATAATTGCAACAGTTTTTGATATATAATACTATATTTTTAAATAATACAGTGTGTTACTTGATTTGTCTGTGGTTCTTTAGCTCTTTGAAGTTTATTTTAAAAAGTTATTTTTGTATTCTAAAATTAAAGATAATGCCCTTTAAGACCACACTTAAAAGCAGTGTGCAGGATT
Source organism: Corapipo altera (assembly GCF_003945725.1). Lineage (NCBI taxonomy): Eukaryota > Metazoa > Chordata > Aves > Passeriformes > Pipridae > Corapipo > Corapipo altera. The sequence goes on from NW_020884872.1 coordinate 14,656,138, forward strand.
CACAAGTCAAATTTAGAGAGAATTTTTTTATGGGAATGCAACTCTATTAGCCAGAACACATAGATATAACTACACAGTCCAACTTTTTAATGTTCAGAGAAAATCTAAGCATAAACACAACTTTGTTTACTGCAGAGACTAGTTTATTAATACACTCTGATAGAAGGTATCATCTTTCAGTGCCCCTTTATGATGAGGGAGAGAGAGAAACAGGACCCAATCATTGCTGGAGAGTCTGGCATCAGATGTATTAAGAAAAATCAGTACTTCCAATAGTATGCTAATGGAAACTATATTCAAACAAAGGTCAGATGTCAGGTCAAATAATGGCTGATACTAATATCTGAAATGAGCTCAGTGCTTTACACTTTTTGTGCTTGAAATTTTTTAAGTCTGTACTTTTTCTAGCTTTCCAGAAATAAGGCTTGTTATCCATGTAACTGTTCCATAGCTTCAGACACTTGAAAGTCTTAAAACTTTTTTCTCAACTGAACCTTCCTAAAAAAAAAAAAGGATATTCTGAGTTTCAATTTTGTAATTCAGATGAACCACTGAAACAGTGAAACTACACAAATATCTTGTGACATTTTCATGACTTTAGATGCGAAGGTCAAAATCTAGATGTGGTTTACTCTGTGTTTGCTGAGCCCTTATTTCATGTCCTTCATTTTTAGGAATCTGTTCTGCAGGGAGATGGGAACTTGATAGCTTTATTAATTCATGAAAATGTATCTATATAATTTTTTCACAAGTACCTATATTATTGTTAATGCCTATTTCTGTGAAAAGATAGATAAACTTTCTAAAGACCCTTTTGCTTCTTGTCTTTTTTTTTTTTTTTACTGCCTTGTTATGTTTTAATATGTGAGAACTCTGGATTGTTAACTGTACAGAGAGTGCTGTCAACTTAAACTTTGGACTGGGCTTCATTGCTCCGGGGTGCTCCCCTCAGGAAGATGTAACATTTGTGAAAGGAGCAGTAACAAAATGTAGATTAGGGGAAAGAAAGAGAAATGCAGCATCTTAAACCACTGCAAGCAAACTTTGATAGCTCTCACCTGTCAAGAGCTCTGAATTGTGTCTCTGTCCTGGCGGATTTGAAGGTTCAGGTGTGAACGAAGCCCGGCCTGGGGTGGCAGGGGAGCTGTGGAGGACACAGCTGAAGCAGGTGCTGTGCTCAGCTGACCATCCTCCCCGAGTCCATGCGTTGCCAGCACTGTGAGGTGGTGCATCTGCATGTGGTGCCCTTTTGAGTTTCATCTGTTGTGGCATAGGAGCACTTCCATGTCCAGTTCTGAGCTACCACGGTGGGACAGCACAGGCAGCTCGAGCAGCAACTGCTTTGATGTCTGATATATTACTCCATGCATGTTTACTCCAAGTAAATGCTCTGAAAATCAAAAAGATTGTTGGAAGTATACACTACGTTGAATCAGTTGTACTTTTATTTTTAGTTCATAATAAAGAAAGGAAATGAAAAAAAAATTTCCCTTCCAAATTGTGAAGCTACTTAATATCCTAATAGGGCAAGTTATTTGAATGAGTTAAACCACTATCAACATCTTTATGGTAGTATAATTGTATTTACAAGTTTGTTTTGCTATAACTTTAATTTTCTGTGCTTTTCAGCATTAGAGAAAATGGCTGTGTTTTCTGTACATAGCTGTGGCAGTTTTGCTCTAATGTTTAAAAGGATAACTAAGTATAGAGCAGACTGAAGGGTAGATATGTTTTCTCACATGCTTTTGTTAAATTTATTTGCCCAGCATCAGGTTTTGTCAGTAGCACAAACTGAAGAAGATTGAAATGCATGAAGATATTTATCAGAAAATTCTGAACTGTGGAATGAATTCTCTCTCAATTCCCTTCTGTGTAAGGTAGTACACAACTGCAGGCAGTTGTAATATTACAGGATACAATGTGAAGTATCTCAGGAAACATAGGAGAATTACTGATTCATAGTGTAAATATTTTTTTTTGATGTTGCTCATGTTCTGTTGTAGTTCGAGATCGGGTTCGAACAAAAATGGAACGTGATATCCTAGTAGAAGTTAATCATCCTTTTATTGTCAAATTACATTATGGTGAGTTGCATAAAAATTCATTTTTATAGCATTAAAATGGGTGTTTGTCAAGATAGTACCTAATACTTGCTTTGTGATTCTGAGAGTCATAGAACATTAGTGTGCTAAGTCCTGATTGTGCAAAGATTTGCTGTGTAGTAATTCTCATGCAAAGTAAGCACATGGCAGACTTCATGTAGTGTTAAATCTTTATAGGACTGAGAGTCTGTAGCCCTTTGTGCTATTAAAAAGCAGTTATTAATAACTAGCAATTCTTTTCCAAAATTACCAATCTTTATTATGTCCTACTCTATTTCTTTTAGTTGCTTTGCTTAGTCTATAGAAAACAGATGCAATGGCATTACTTCCAGTTGCATCAAAATTGGTGGGAATGTGCCTTTTAATGGTATGGGCAATTGGAAAAAATACTTATGTGGAAGATGGGAAGATATCACTACTCTTAACCTGTCATGCAGAAAGTAACGTGAAATAAATGATAGAGGAGTTTCTGGTGTGGTTTGGGTTTTCTTCAGTTCATTTTTCTTTTAGGATCCATTTTTTCCTATCGTTCAAACCTCATATCTCTCTCTCTGATCTGTCTTAAATAATGTACTTTTCACTATTTTATTCTTCTGCAAACTAGACAATCTCTTAAGCTGAGTTTCTAGAGTTTTTAAAATAGGTGCATTAGTTACTAGTTTACCCTTTTAAATCTGGCTTGTTACTTCAAAATCTGGAATAAAATGCTGACTAACCTAAGTAAAGTTTATTTTTTTAGACATTTCATTAGTGACTTGCTTTACTTTGACAAGACATAGGAGTTACTTCGTCCATGATAGAGGACCAGTTACTTAATTCATTTAAATACATTTTTTCATTAAATACATTTCTCCCCAAAGGATAAATAAGACTTCATTTTGGTAATGAAAATAAGGGTGAATTATTTGGTATGTTATTTTTCTGATTGTGGGTAAAATTAGATAACGTTTACTTTTTTAATTGATCTTTTCAGCTTTTCAAACAGAAGGGAAACTATATCTTATTTTGGATTTTCTCAGGGGAGGAGACTTGTTTACACGTTTATCCAAAGAGGTAAAGTTTTTTAATTTGAAAAATTGTCTATTGATAAAATTTGATTATAAATTGTCTATAGACAATTAGGAGAGTTTACTTTTTAAATTTGGTTTTCATTGAATAAAATTTTAATCTCTTTTTAACCACCTATGTTTTTTGTTTGGTTGGTTTTTTTTGCACAAAGCAGTTACTTTGTGAAAAGGTAATTTACATTATTTCTGAAAAAAAGGCTTAGACAAGCAGCCTTTCCATGCTGCTTATATACCTGATAAAGTTGTCTTCTCGTATTGCTACCATGTTTAAATATAAGATTCAGAAAGAGCATGGTTTTATATAAAGTAACTGTATTCAAATTAACTGATTTATGTCTGGGTTTAATATCCAGAATTCAGTGTCAAATAAGATCTTTTTCAATTTACATATGAATGCAAAATCACATTGTTTATAAATACTGAAAAAGCAAGAATTGTATTCCACTTATTTTAGTAATTTTCCAACAGTTAACGTTTTGCTTTTGTCGTGATGGTGATATCTCTATGTAGATATGGGAAATAATAACCTTGAAGAGTTTCATTACCTCAAATTAATTTGATTATAATTCCTAAGAAATGTTAACATTTAATATATCATATTTTAAAAAGATCTTTTGTCCATCACTCATGCAAAAACTTGAAACAATATATGTTGATAGAGATATAAATATATCCAATATATATCTGATAAACTGGATTTGTAATTGTACTTACCTTCCATTTTCCCTTACTACGAGAGTGTCTGGGACAATTGGGTGACCACTGCAAAGCTACATGGTTATTAAAAGGAGAGTAGAATGCACTGGATTTTGTGTATAGGTATATCTTCATTTCTATGCTGACCACATAAATTATTACATGTATTTTGGTGAAACCATCTGTTTCAAGTTGCTTCTTGCAGTTTGTTTTGCCACAGATAAGTAAAATGTTAAAAAACTTGGATATTTTTCTCTTGAAATCCATAGCTGATTCTTGATTCCCAAGAAAAGGTGTATATTTGGGTCTTGCTGATGACTTTTTCATCTTGAGCCACCGAAGTTTTATAAAACTTAATATGGTTAGATACGAAATATCACCATAGGTACCTGAATCTAAGAGAAATATTCATAAGTGATGAGTGAAATGGGTATGCTGGAGGCAATTAATGTTGTCCTCATATCAATTCATGTGATTTTAAAATAGATCAGATGAACTAAAAGTTGCTTTTTCCCTACTGACTACAAAGGGAAAAGTGATTAATTCGAAACTAGAGGTCTACACTGCAGATGTTTGAGGTTAGGAGAGAAGAATTCTGTGCAATGCTTTTAAAGAACGTAGTGTGGGTGTATTATCCTCATGAGATCTTATTCTTTGAGCTTTTAAATGTTTCTTATAGAAATTTCCCTTCTTGAATGTGCCTGTACTAAATATTGGCTTTTGTAGAAGTAATATCAGCAACAACCTTTTGTACCAGCTTTGGTATCACTTTTTTCTTTAAACTACTAAGGGGAAAATATATTATATTGTCCATTTTTAACTCTTGTTTAGAATAATTTTTATCTTTGCTCCCTATTGCCATTCTTTTTTGTAGGTCCATATGCTTTACCTAAAGATATTAGTCTTAAATTCTAACAACAAAACAAACAAAATAACTGAGTAGTAACTGAAATAGAATCAAATCATGCAGGATCTTTTTTTATTTTTATCTTTTTCTACAGTCCCAGAAAAGTTGAATTTTAATGTTTCCTCTCGGGGATCACAACAGCTGATGTAATTAGGACAACATGTTTGTTTCAATGAATGTAAACAGGGATTGGTTTATCTTCCTAACCAAAAAAGTGGGATTGCTACCTGGATCTCTTACCTGTGCTGTTACGTAGACTGTTTCCTTAGTTTACTCTTTGACCTACCTTTTCTGCAGTTACATCTCAAGGTTGCATCTTGGGGTTTTTACCATCGCTGTAACTTCTTTCTAAAAGTACTTAGTATTTTCAAAACCAACATCCATAAGCTTTTCTTGTCTTTCTGACTTTGTAGATGAAATTCAGGTATTTCAACTTCTTTGGTCAATTTGTTGTCTAGAAGTGAAATGGTCAAATCCACCAAAGAGGTAGTCACATTCTTTAAGGGCCTCCAAAATTTGTCAATCCTACTACAATTGTTCTCTGGAACAATCAGAAACAGCTAACCTCCTATTTTGCAGAAAGAATAATATATTGGCTTCAAAATTATTTTTCAAATATGTCCAAGTATTTCAAGTAAGAAATATTATGGGTTATAAAATCCTAGATTTTGTGTCGCCAATAAATTTGAATTTCTAGTGTCGTGTATAGAAATGAATTCAAGTATTATGAAGAGGAATTCTGAAAAACTACTGTTGTTGTTGTTTAGTGTTAGTGCTGGTGTAAGCTTTACAGATTCACATGTAAAACATATTGTGTTGCTTTTTCAGGTGATGTTCACAGAAGACGATGTTAAATTTTACTTGGCAGAATTAGCACTTGCTTTAGACCATCTACATAGTCTTGGAATAATATACCGGGACCTAAAACCAGAAAAGTAAGACTCCTCTGTGAAAAATGCAGTGTATTGATTTCATTTCTGTAGCACTTCTACCTATGCACTTTTTCTCAGCTGTTAAGCTTAAGTAATTTACTATATAAATTGAACAGACGGAGGTGGGGGAGATTTGTGGGCTGTTTTCATTTAAAAGGTTGGATTTCACCTGTCTCAAAGGGGAAAAAGGCTCCTTAGCTCAGGGCTCCTTGAGAGAGCTTTAAACTATGTTTGAAGGAGGATGGGAACAAAGCCAGAGATAAGCCTGGAGGTGGCACATCCCAGTTTGAAGGACAGTGTGCTACCAAGGTCCTTCCATCTGCCGTATCAGTGGAGGTAGGGGATGGGGATCCATGTGGCAGCAAGGATGCAAGAATTATTGATATGTTAGAAATGTGTTATGAAAGTCAGGTCCTGCTTGACCAGCTTGATCTCCTTCTGTGACAAAGTGACCTGCTTAGTGGATGTGAGGGAAAGGCTGTGAATGTTGTCTACCTAAACTTCAGTAAAGCCTTGGACACCGTTTCCCACAGCACTCTGCTGGAGAAACTGGCTTCCTATGGTGTGAGTGGGTGCATTCTTCACTGGGTATAAAACTGGCTGGGTGGCTGGGCCCAGAGAGTGGTGGGGATTGGAGTTACATCCAGCTGGTGGCCGATCACAAGTGCTGTTCCCCAGGGCTCAGTGTTGGTTGGGGCCAGTCCTGTTTAACATCTTCCTTGATGACCTGGGCGAGGGGATTGAGAGCACCCTAAGCAAGTTCACAGACAGTACCAAGTTGGGTGGGAGTGTTGATCTGCTGGAGGGTAGGAAGGCTCTACAGAGGGATCAGGACAGGCTGGATGGATGGGCCAGGGCCGACTGTATGAGCTTCAATGAGGCCAAGTGCCAGGTCCTGCACTTGGGTCACAACAGTGATGCTCCAGGCTTGGGGAAGAGTGGCTAGAAAGCTGCCTGGTGGAAAAGCATCCTGGAAATGCTGTTTGACAGCTGGCTGAACATGAGGTGACAGTGTTCCCAGGTGGCTAAGAAGGCCAATGGCATCCTGGCTTGTGTCAGAAATAGTGTGGCCAGCCAGGACCAGGGCAGTGATTGTCCCCCTGTACTTGGCACTGGTGAGGCCACACCTCAAATCCTGTGTCTAGTTCTGGGCTCCTCACTACAAGAAAGACATTGAAGTGTTGGAGCATGTCCAGAGAAGGGCAGTGGAGCTGGTGAAGGATCTGGAGCACAAGTCTTACAAGGGGTGACTGAGGGAACTGGGGTTGTTTAGCCAGGAGAAAAAGGGGGTCTTTACAACTACCTGAAAGGAGATTGTACTGGGGGTTGGCCTCTTCTCCCAGATAAAAGGTGACTAGGGGAAATGTTGCACCAGAGGAGGTTTAGACTGGATATTAGGAAAAATTTCTTCACTGAAAGGGTTGTCAAGCACTGGGACAGGCTGCCCAGGGAAGTGGTTGAGTCACTATGTTTTGAAGTATTCAAGAAATGTGTGCATATGGTGTTTGAGGACATGGTTTAATGTTGAATGTGGTGATGCTGAGTTGATGGTTGGACTTGATCTTAAAGGTCTTTTCCAACCTTAACTATTCTGTGGTTCTAAGAGCATCTTGCTTCAGAGTGATATGCCAAGTGCTATAGTCCAAGTTACTTGAAGTAAAGCATAAACTAAAATATACCTATCTTTGGTTTTCCAGGTGTTTTAATGCATGCAAAGGAGAAGAGGTCATCTTGACCTTTTGTTTTTATTGTTATTGTAGGATTTCTGGATTAAACTTAGAACAAATGCATGATACAAAGTTGCATTTGTATGTTATATCTTTGCACTTGAAGCCTGACAGCAAAAATTTTTTTTCCAATGCTGGTTTTTAAAATGCGTTGCAAATAAGAACAGAATGGAGTTTAAAGTAAAATATGAAAATAGTAAGTCATAGGCTTTATTTAGTGTATTGGCAATCACATAATTACACTGAAAACTTAAAATAAGCTTGAAAGTACAATTCCAATGTGATGGTGTGTCTTGATATACTAGTCATCCATGCTTCATTCAAATGACTGAATACTATCTCCTGTTTATGCCTTTCCTCCCATAATTTTTTTTTTGAGTTCTAGAAGATGTAAAGGAGAAAATTATGAAAAAATGTTTAGCCCTGACTGACAAGAATGGAAAGATTCCTGCTCAAATCAGGAAATTATAGAGTTTTGGCATGGGATTGCACTTACAAATGAACAGGGAATGAATTCTGTTTAAGCTACGGGAGTGTTCTGTTAAGTAATTCTGAAGTGAGGAAAAATAAGCTTAACATGTGGAAAATGATCTTCAGAAAGCAAAGTGAGAGAACTTCAGTTATTTTGCTAACATTAACTTCCAAAAGGAAAAGGATGAAATAGTAATTGACAGAAGACTAAATAGCTACTGCCTCAGACATGGGGGTTTTTTGGTTTTGTTTTGGTTTTTTTAAATACTATTTGTCTATACCTAGCCTTGGGTTTAAGTCTTGGGTGCATTCAATTAAAACAAAAAAAAAACCCAAATGTTGAAATTACTTGTAAATTATGGATAAGGGAGTAACAAGAGTAATTCTTACAGGCTGTGTCTATATTGTGGGGCTGTTTCCCACCAGGGAAACTGCAAAGAGGAAAAGGATGGAGAAGTGGACAAGTGCCTGGGTCATGTCTCATCCCCAGGATGAAGTGCAGCTCCTCACAGGAGAAGCTGGAGAAACTGCGTAGGGGATGTTACAAAATCCAATTCTTGAACACTTTGCATGCTTGGAAATGTGATTGTATTCAGTGGTGGTTAAGGCTAGTTTGGCATCTTGAAATGTGGCCGTTCTTGTGATTTAAGTGAAAACATGGAAGCACAAGGCCTGCTCCAAGTATAGGGCCTGTGGGTCCTGTCCTTCGGTACAACATGAAAATATTTATTACTTGATGTTATTTGAAATGGTCGACACCCTCTGAAATGTTAATAACAAATTAAGACCTGTGTTGTAGGCATATGAAAACATACCTTGTATAAAAGAAACAGAACTACATCTCTAACAATTGTGATAAAGCTCCATGTGCTGCAGATGGCCAAAACTCAAAGTTCAAGATAAATGTTACTACGTATTGAATTTAACCAAATGGTTAAACAAAACTTTGATAAACTGATGCTTTCATTATCTTTGAAAAGAAAAAATGAGGGAAAAGAAAAAGTGTAGTTTGAAAGTATCTTCTAATAACTCATTTTCATGCATGTTCAATGCTGCTTGTCTTTGTGTGTGCTGTTCTGTTTATTCCTAAATGTCATCGCTACATTGTCCAAAACAGCAGTTAAAAAATATTTTAATTAATTTTTATATTATTTTTTGGTTTTTAGCATCCTGCTGGATGAGGAAGGACACATCAAATTGACAGGTGAATAAAGGGAAATTGCAATACCTGGATCTTTTCTGCTCATCATAAAATCTTTGCATTTTTCTTTTGGTAAACCAATATGGTGAAATAAGTAAAGTAAATAAAAAGTAAATAAGTAATTTTAACTGATAAGTAATTTAGCTGTGGAGAGAATAGTGTAATTGAAATAAATGAAATACATAAATATTTCAATAAGATATCTGCTTTACAAGTATATCTGATGTTATGGACCTATGATAATGTAGGGAGGAGAGGAGAATTCTGTAATTCCCATATTAGTATTTGGTTTTATATACAAATGATATAAACATAACACTTCACATTATAGTAAAAGTATCAACCATGAGTGATTTTTTTTTTTTTTTTTTAATGTATTTACAGTTGGAACTATTTTTTTTCCCCTTTCAGATTTTGGCTTAAGTAAGGAGTCAATTGATCATGAAAAAAAAGCCTACTCTTTTTGTGGAACAGTGGAATATATGGCACCAGAAGTTGTTAACAGACGAGGCCATACACAGAGTGCAGACTGGTGGTCTTTTGGTGTTTTAATGGTAGGTTTCTGGTAAATGTAAATAATAACAAGACTGTGCTTAAAGGTTTGGTGAAACAAATAAAACACTAACCTTTAAGGTGAGCTCTACATGAATTCTACAAAGGAAGTCTAAATTATATGAAATGAATAATACCACAGAGTTTGGATCGAGAACATAGACTAGGTTTCATATCCACACCAACAATATGCCATATTTTTATCATCATTTAATTCAAATACTTTGCATTTATATATGTTTATATATTTGCATCTATAGTAGTTTGAATGTTATGGAGACCAAGAGGAATACTGAAGTATACAGAAAAAATACTGTTTATTCCAAAGCAGGGAAGAAATTTAGATGCAAATTTTAAATTTGAATTTACTTTCAGGAGGAAAAAGAAGATCAGTACCTTTCTAATTAGAGCCTACAGTGTAATTAAAACGTAGTGGAATAATGACAACTGTTATTTTCACACATCACAATAATCTAAATGACACTGAAGTGACCTGGGATATAGTTGCTCAGTTGCTTATGGTGTTTCTACAAAGGTTAGTTATTATGAAGTTGCAGGGTTGGGGGAAATAATATGTATATGGAATATGAATTTGAAAAAGAATAATTAATAGATCATGTTTGGTATTTGAGGAATGCTGAAGGGCTTTTAATATTAAAATCTTTGTGTTCATTTTTGACGTAGAGATTAAATAATTGTATTTTTAAAGAAAATGTTTTTGTTTCTTACTGCTTCTGCTAAATGACTGCAACAGTGCAACTAATGTGTGTGCTTTATAGTCCAAGGACTCTTGTGTCTGAAAATAGGTCATCCTATCACTTTTTAATCATTTAGAATGCTGTTGTGATCTGAAAACTGACTATGTAAAAGTAGCACCTGAAAACTAAACTCTCTCCAGACACGCACACACACTCCTCACAACTGCACATATCAGTAGGAACACAGTCAATTAAAAGATAATTACAGTGTAGTTGCAGAATATCTGTTGTTGATAATACTAACGTAATTAAACTTCAGCTTTACTTTATAAAGCTGGAGAACATAATTTTGTGTTTATCAAGTGCATATGGCAAAATTAAAAATGGCTGAAAGGTGTTAGATGTAGCTTTCACAGTCTAAGTGTGCTGCATGTTAAGCACTTTGGCTTCTACTTTGAATACAAAAATATGACCTTAAAAAAAAAACCAAAACAAATTCTCTGAATTAGTATATGGAATACAGTGCACTTTTCTCTAAGACGTATTTTTGTTGCTTGCATTTCTAGTTTGCAATTTGCATAGACAATCTGTATGTATCCAGTTTTAAATCATTCTTAATTACTTTCTGTGTTGATCAAGACTTCAAGTGACAGTTGGTGTGGTGTAAGTACACAGTATCTAGATTGAGCAGAAATTATAGCATAGAAAGAGAGACACTAAAGATATTACAACAAATCATTTGGCCTCTTTTCTTGTGCTGCTAGAAACAAAATAATATTTAAGCCATTGTTGAGAAATGTATTGCAATTTGTCCTTTAAAATGGTGACAGTTTTAAGGGATGCCATACATCTAAAAGCATTCATTTAAAGTTTTCAGAAGCATTGAGATACTGTCCTGCTGAAATAAAACATTATAACTAGGGAAGGTCAACATTGGCTTACTTGTAAAGTACTATTAGCACAAAATGTTGGAGTATAGTATTTGAGAAGGGCAACAAAGGGATATGTATGCTGAGCTGTTAATACAAATGTTTATGCTTGTGACAAATTAGGAGCTTGCCAAAGAACTTTATATTTCAAAACATGCAGCACTACAAATTTACCTTTTAAAAAGTGGTTTTCTTTCAAGTGCAACTTGTGAAAGACCAGAAACAAACAAAAAAATTTTTTTCTTCCTTATACCTCGCACATCTTCCTGACAATTGTCTTAACTGCTAAAGTATTAAAGTTAAAAGTAGGGGTTTTTTCATGTTGGCATTATAACTAAATTTATATTTTTTAAATATATCTTGGAAAACTATTGTTTAAGGGTATAAAATATCTAGTAGTAGTGAAGAGATATCAGTAAGAAGTTTAAAATTTATTTTAATAAAATGGTGGTTTTTAAGAATACTTTTAGTGCAACTTCATGCTCTGATTGTAGATCTAAGAATACTACAGTCACGCATTATTCATTCAAGTTATCCATGTACATTTCTAATGTTTAAAAAGCTGAATGTCTGGGTCGTACCAGAAAAGAGGAATAGGATAGCTTGTGTTCAGTATGACTAAAGTTTGCATAAGCTGTTCAGAGGGCTCCTTTATAATTATTTTAATTTTTATGTCTTTAACTGTATGCCATGAAATTTCATTGAACGATGTTATTTTGCTATTCTTAAAGCAAAAAAAAAATCATGATTTCTGCCTAGGAGTCTGACTGCCATGACTGCTGCCAGACTGCTTTCACTAGACCTCACTTAGACCTGATATCCCTGCATTATACTGCAGCCCAACAGAAGTGCCTTTTTATTTATCTATTTTTACTCAGTCACTTTCAGAACAAATCAGTATTTTAACAGTGTCTGTTGCTTATTACAAGGCACTGTAGAATGTGCATGTACATATTGTGTAGCTCTTGCGTGTTCCTTCAGGCTTTATTTCCACTGTATGCATACAGTAACCACTTTTCATCATGCATGTCTTTGTCAATCAACTAACCTTTCCCCCTTTTCAACAAAGGCTATGTACATGCCAATTTTAAAAATTTTGATCTTTTTAAAAATCTCTGCATGAGGAGAAATCATCACTAACTTTCGAAAGGGGAATCTTTTTCCCTACCCCCCACTTTGTTGAAAACTAAAAGTACAGCTGTGTAGATCAAGTCTTTCAAGAATAAACTTTTTAGGCAGAATTGAAACACAGAAAGTTATAGTCTAAATTGTTCAGGTAAAAGTATGTAAAGCAAGGTATCAATATAGGAAAATATTTTGCAGCTTTAAAAATGGCAAAGGCTGCTCAATGTTTGTAGCAATTTAAACTGTACAATGAAGTTGTTTTGCACAGACTTGATTGTTAACATGCATGAATTTTGGAAGGTTAAGATGCTAAGTAGTTTTGTCAAAAATTAGTTTTTGTCCAGGTAATGTAATTGATGAAAGTTTTACTCTATACAGTTTGAAATGCTCACTGGTACTCTACCTTTCCAAGGGAAAGACAGAAAAGAAACCATGACTATGATTCTCAAGTGAGTACACTCTTATTTATATATCTCATCAGGTATTCTACAGGGATGCCCTCCGGGCTGCAATATCTAATTTCTACTCTTCCCTCATTTTCAAAGGTACTGGTAAATCCTCACTCCCTATTCCATATTATTAATTCCCTTTGCCGCCTATCTAATTTGCTTTTCTATTCCTCCCCCATACCAGGTACAAAGAATTTCATAGCAGCTCTTTAATCTCTAATAATAACTTCAGCCATATGATCTTTCCCATCTTATTTCCATAATATTTTTTAACTTTCTTATCCTTTTTGATAACCTGTGCGTTTTTTCCTTGGTGTTTTTTTTCCTTTGTTTTAGGTTTGTGGGGCTTTTTGAGAAAGTATTTTTCTCCTCCTTTATCTTACCAGCTCCTCATCCTACTTCTTTATATTAATGGTGCTACCAACAACTTGCTTCTCCAATACTTCCCCTATTTGTTAAAGTGCATCCTCCCTTCTGTGCTCTCCTATAGCTTGCCCAAGCTCCAATTTTCCCCTTGGCTATTTTCAGTATAGATTTTGCATTAGCTATATCGTGGAAATGGCTTTCCTTCATGCAGTTAATGTTTTTGCTAATGAAGGTCTGCTTTTTTTTCCCTGCTGATTCCCCACATATTCTCTAAACTAATAAACTTATGGCGTAACTGCCCTGTTTTTGGGACTGTAGCCAAACACTGTGCAAACAAGTCTGTTTCCTCATATCATAGGTTCACTTCTATGTTTCCATCCATTTTTAACTAATACCATTTTTTTCCCATGAAAGCTCGTAAGACTATCTTAGTTTTCTTATTTGTTTTCTACTTTATTGATTGTCATTGTTATTAGTCCTGTTACCACTTGTCTACCTGTATATCAAAGTCGACATTTCTTCTACACCAACAGCCTGTTTTGAAAAGTAAATATATGAAATTCTTTCATATTTTTTCTAAGTAATTAGAATGTGAAAACCGCTAGAAAACAAACTCATTCTTTTCCTTGCTTTTACTTTCATAATGCAAAAGTTATGTTTTTCTTTGCCCTTGCTTTTCTTCCTCATCTTATTTGCAAGTATATTTAGTGATGCTACTTTCTTCTGCTGGCTCAGCACCATGCCAGTTCAAAGCTTCATGTGATTATTCAATGTCTTTAACTTAAAAGGTTCTATCTATTCACAGCAATTCTCACCACCTCCTATTTACAAGAAACTAGTCTGAGATAATTCTACTGCACTCTCACTTGTTTCAGGAGCCATGCATTTTTTTCTATCCATGTCTCATGAGTCACATCTTTCTTTTCTTCCCTTTGCTTGCATGTGACTCCACTCTGTTCCTCAGCAGTCTTTTCACTGTTGCTATAAATATCTTCTGTATTCAGCTGCCATGTAGAATATTCTCGTTGCATCTCCCCAGTTAATTGATATTCGTAGTCTTTGAGAGTGCAGAGAGTGGTGGTGAATGGAATTACATCGGGCTGGTGGCTGGTCACAGGTGGTGTTCCCCAGAACTGGATTTTGGGGCCAGTCCTGTTAAACATCTTTATCAACAATCTGGACAAGGGAATCAAGGGCACCTCAGCCAGTTTGCAGGTGATCCCAAGTTGGGTGAGAGGGAATGTGGATCTGTTGGAGGGTAGGAAGGCTCTACAGAGGGATCTGGACAGGCTGGATCAATGGGCCAAGGCCAATTGTGTGAGGTTCAATAAGGCCAAATGCCAGGTCCTGCACTTGGGTCACAACAACCCCATGCAACACTCTAGTGTTAGGGAAGAGTGACTGGAAAGCTGTGCAGAGGTCAACAGCTGAACATGAGCCAGCCATGTGCTCAGGTGGCCAAGAAGGCCAATGGCATCCTGGCTTGTATTAGAAATCAGGTGGCCATCAGGACCAGGGCAGCAACTGTCCCCCTGTACTTGTCACTGGTGAGGTTTTGGGCTCCTCAGTACAATAAGGACAGTGAAGCAAGTGAATAAAGGAGCAAGTCCAGAGGAGGGCAGTGGAGCTGATGAAGGGTCTGGAGCACGAGCTGCAGATCCCTGCAGCTGAGGGAGCTGGGGTTGTTTAGCCTGGAGAAAAGGAGGCTCAGGGGAGACCTTATCACTCTTTACAACTACCTAAAAGGAGTTTGTAGTGAGATGGGGGTTGGTCCCTTTTCCCAAATAAGAAATGACAGGACGAGAGGAAATGACCTCAAGTTGTGCATGGGGAGGTTTAGACTGCATTAAAAGAAAAGTTTCTTCACAGAAAGGGTTGTCAAGCATTGAGACAGGCTGCCCAGGGAAGTGGTGCAGTCACCATCCCGTGGAGGTTTTTAAAAAGATGTGTAGATGTGGCACTTAGGACATGGTTTTGTGGTGGACTTGGGACTGCTGGGCTAATGCTTGGACCTGATGATATTAAAGGTCTTTTCCAACCTAAACCATTATAGGATGCTATGATTCTGTAATTACTTTCAGATTTCCTTTGAGCATGAATCTCTTAATTCCCTTGCCAACTTTATTTTTTCACCTTCTAGTCTTTGTAATTGTTATTAGTTTCAAATAGCTGCACAGAAAGTGTGCAGTGTGTTTCATGATGTAAAGGTATTTTACCCTCTTTTAATGTTTTCTACGCTCATGAATAGTACACACATAGAAGTATTTTGCTGTTGGTAGTATAAACAGCTGAAAAACAGAAGATATTTTAAAGTGTTTTCTGATAAGTTCACAGTTGTTTTTTCTAGCTATATGTTCTCTTTTTATTTCCTGCATACTGGTATATTTTTCCTTAAATTTTTCGTAAAACTTTAAAATGGACAGGTGTGCATATGAACTGATATTTTCATAGTCTGTCATTTAAGATATATTGCTTTTCTTACCTTCTGGTCCTAAAAATCCACAGAAAATGCATTCTTCTTACAATACATGGTTTTTTTGGGTTCTTTATTTCTCACAACATTGTCAAGACAAGTTTTTGTTTTTTCTTGTGTGTTTTACCTAAAACTGAGAAACTCTGTAGTTTGAAGAAATCATAGGTTGCAGCAATAAAGTTCAATTTTTAAAACATATTTTCTCTTTACTGAAGAGGTATGCCTTCATAGAAGACTTTGTTGTTGTCCATCAGGAATGTCAGAAAAAAATTGCTGTCACTCATGTAGTTGCATGACACAGGAACTCTGAGGACCTGGTGATTGCCTTTTCTTCTGCTGTGTCACATGTCCAGTACAGGATTTTGTGAAAGGTGCTCCTTCACGATGGAAAAGGAGCAATGAGAGTCATAATCCCTGTAGTTTGCACAAGGGCCTCTAACTCACTCCTCTGTGGACTGCAGTACATACCAGTCCTTTGTTTCTGTTTATTGAGTCACTTCTCCAATAGATTGATTGCAATTGGTTTTGGCCTGGTTTTAGATTTTTCTAGGCAGTTGACCTTCCATGCTAAACCTCCAGGGCTGCATCCTCATGTTGGAGCTGTTTTGGATTATAACAGGACAAAGATTCCCACCCACCCCAGCACAGTCCAATCATACTTGTCTGTTCGTAGTCCTTCAGTAACATTGTAAATGTTACCATTGTGCTTTTGCAGACAGTGTGTTCCCTGCTTTCAGTGGAGCTCTGTGATACTTGACTATAAGCAGAAATGACATCACATGAACATGCAATGGTATCACAAAATATAAAATGCACGAGTAAGAATTCAGCTGCTAGTAGTGCATTCCAATCAGGAAGCATTGGATAGCCCACTGCCCATTCCTCCACTCCATGGGTGGCCTTGATCTGCCTGTAGTTACTGAAGAGCCCAAAGAAGGCAAAGTTTTTCAGACTTTTCCTTTTCCCTACCGCTGACTTTTTTAATGCTGAAAGGAATGGAAAATATTGCAAATTCTAGTTTTAAAGTAATGAACAGTGAACCAGTGGCAACACACAGACACTTGCTGAAGTGTCACGGAGATGGACATCTACAAATCCCTGAAATACAAGGCAGATCATGTCTTCTGACTGAAACCTACACAAAGCTTGTGTTGTGGACTGTTACAGAAAAAAACAAGGCACAGGTTGAATTAGTGATGGAAAGGAGGCAATTCTATCCCTCCTTACCATTATTATTGTAAGAATAAGTGAGCCCTTGTAACAGTGAGAGAATGGAGACTCAGTGTTAAGGGGAGAGGAGAAAAATATGGCAAGGATTACAAAACAAAACTAAATGACAGAACTACAAAAACTTAAATCAAAAAATTGAAGACTGGCAAGCTGGAAAAATAATATTTGAAATAGACTGGGGAGGGAAGTAAAAAGAAAAAAGGAGTGATCTTTTTTAGGTTTTTTTTACCTGCTGATCTTTTAAAATGTCCTACCTTAAATCAGTTGGTGTTATCTAGCTTAGGTTTCCTGTTATTTTTCCTAGGTTCTCTTGGTATATGTCCTGTTGTGGTAGTTTTCTTACTCCTTCTAAACTGTCTTTTATATGAACTATCAGAATGGTTTGTTTTGTGTCATTTGGTAATAACTGGACCTATAAATGAATCAAGCATATTACAAAAATTTATAAGTTTGTAAACTGTTATCCTGTAGCTATTCTTCTCTATGTGTTTTGCTACCTCTTCCTCTACTTAAGTTCCTGAGTCATTACTGAAAATATTATACTATTCAAAAAAAAAAAAGAACAAACCAAAACAAACCCCTGTTTACATGACTGACAGCACTTTTGCTCTGTATCTGATGTCTGAAGGCAATTTCTCAGTGATGCTGCTTTGTTACAGATTTTTTGAATGAAAAAGGAAGGGAGAATGCAGAGTTGATTCTCACCTAAATATATTTGTATACTATTAATTATTTTTACTCTATAGGGCCAAACTTGGAATGCCCCAGTTCTTGAGTCCTGAAGCACAGAGTCTTCTGCGAATGCTCTTCAAAAGAAACCCAGCAAACAGATTAGGTAAAATGTTTAGCAAAATATTTTAAATTTTATCATAATATTCATAACATCAGTGATAAATTTTGGGTTTTATGTAAAATAGGCTTTAAAGTAAGAATGTAGTTTGCCTGTTTGCTCTTCTAGTGATCAACAAGGTATTATCATTTCTGCTAGTCATACATCTAAAATTAATGCAAAAGAAATAAGAAATAATTTTGCTAGCCATTCCTTTGACCAAGGAGAAAATAGTTCACAGACATTTTTCTTCCTTATAAAAGGAGCAGGTCCAGATGGAGTAGAAGAAATTAAGAGGCATGCATTCTTTTCCAAAATAGATTGGAATGTGAGTATCTAATTAAAAATTAATTCAGTAAACTTCTTGGTTAAGTCTTTGGTGGTGTCGTATCTTTTCCATTCACTATGTGTTCCTTCTCTTCAGAAATTATACAGGAGAGAAATTCATCCCCCTTTTAAACCTGCGACTGGCAGACCTGAAGATACATTTTATTTTGACCCTGAGTTTACAGCAAAAACTCCAAAAGGTAAACAGATAAGAATGAAACTATTTACATATTCAAAATATAGAATTTGAGTGGATCAGTTTTGCAGTAATCCATTCAAAATTTCATAGAAAGTTGTCTTTACAAATTTGAAGTGTTACCAAAATATCAGTATTCTCCCACAAAAACGTAATGTAGATATGCTGCTATATGTAAATATTTTAGTAAAGTACTGGTATTTGTATTAGAAAATTGTGTGATTATCAGTTGTGTTTCTAGACAGTATATGCAAAATAATTCATTAATTATTTGTATTTTCATCCTCAGAAACACTTTCTGAAAATTCCAGTCTCTGTGTAGAATAAAGCTGTAGTTTGCTCCTCAGCGTAGACATAATCTCATATCTATATTTTAAAAACTCTGCTTGTAAGTAGACAATATGTTTTTCAGATTCACCTGGTATCCCACCCAGTGCTAATGCACATCAGCTCTTTCGGGGATTTAGTTTTGTAGCTATTGCATCAGATGATGAAAGCCAAGCAATGCAGACAGTTGGAGTGCATTCAATCGTCCAGGTGAGTACATCTGCTTAAAAAAAATTGGTAGATCAGTCAATTTAAAAAAAATCAATTCTGTGTCTTGGTGGAGGGATTGTTTCCTTCCTCAGAGAACGAAGTACCATGACAAAGTCATTATCAGCTTTTATACAAGAAAAGTAAAGATCGTATTGTTTTATCCAAACAAAATCTCTGAAGGTGCAGGACCTGTTTAATTACTGAGCAGCTACAAGTGTAAATAGGTTTCAATCCTTAGATGAAAACATTCTACCATCTCTACTGAATTAACTCTTTAATATCGAGCCATAATTATAAAATGGAGGGGAATAACAGATGTCTTGACTTTTTTCCCCATGCATGAAAATGTCAGTTGACTCCTGCAATGCAGTAGTAGAAGGCACTGAAATACAATTGTAGATTATATCTGGATGTTCTGGACTGCTGTGCATCTTGGAATCCATGACCCAGGACATGGAATCCATGTCCCTCCCAAGCCACTTTAAGTTAATTTGCTAATCTGTGCTATTTTATGACTGATTTCAGTGTATCAGACAAGTCAGTGTTACAGTACATACTCAAGCTTTCGCTTCCTTGAAGTATTAGAATGACTCCAGTACAGTCTCCCATATAATTGTGAGGTTGTCACTTCTAATAGCCTAATGCAGTTGCTATTCTTAAATATTCTGCTATTGCCAGTGCTGCTTATTTTTGCCCAACAGACCTTTGGGAAGGTGTAGTTTTCTGTGAGACAAGAAAGGTGAGCCTTTTGCTAGAATGGGGAAGAGGATTGCCTTGCCTCTTTATGAGGCTAAGATCGTTCCAAAATACACTGGAGAGCTTACAACTAGCAGGGACAAAAGCAGATGCACGTACAGGAGAGAAAACTGGAAGACCTCTGCAAAAATTGTTCTTCTACTTTGTCTTTCTGCTTTAAATAATTCTAATTACTGAGTCATGAAAAACAACTGGTAATCTAAATTGTATTGAAAACTTCCTAATGTGGGTAGGAAATAAAAAGGTGTGCTGTATGACTGGGTATTATTTGTATTTTGCACTGCACAGGTATTTTGAAAATGTCTGAGAAATTTTAAAAAAAACCACAATTTATTCAGAACATGCATAGCTCTTATATTTCCTTAACATTCTCATTATGTCTAGAATAGTCTCAACATGCTTTTTTCTACATGTTACTGTTTCATGTGTAATAAAAATTTTGAAAATACAAGTTTATACCCTCTTTTATTCTCAAGAAGCTGTCTGATTTGATATATGCATAGAATTATTTCTGGTCCTGGTATCTTGCTAGAAGTGTCTGCAAGCTTTTCTGTGCTACTTCTTTCCCCCATAGTTTTGTGGATGAAATTATTTCTCTTTGTGTATGGTTTCCTTCTCTTGTAAAGGTCTGTTTCTCTGATGCCTTTCCTCTGTGCCCCTCCACCGCTTCCTCACTCTATTTCCTCTTTTCTGTGCTGCAGGATACCCAGATGGTTTCCTGCAAATGCTTTGCATCCTTTGCACAAACTCCTTACACTAGAACACCATTTCCTTCCCTTACAAGAGTGAACACTTGTCCTTCTTTCAGCTTTTTATTTCTGTGAAAGGATTTTTTGACTGCCACTCCATGCAATTCCATTTAATTATATTCTATTCAGTATGTCTGAATTCTCCAGCTGGCATTCATCTATCTATTCAGATAACAGAAACAGTGATACTTCTTTACCATTGTTGTATCACTATTTTATCTCAAAGTCTTGTGTTTTTCTTTGGTTTGGAGACTCTATCTTTAATAAGTCAGTAATCAGAAAAATAACTCTGTCAGTTCCTAAAATACAGTGAGTATTATTTACAATACATCTAATTTATAATTTACCCCATACTAATTTTGAACAGAAGGTAGTGGCTCTTTAGACCACTTTGACGTTGTGTAGTCATCAGTTGAAAGTTTGAAGCAAATCGATAGAAATTTTAAAAAACTTATTTTAATAAAAAGATCAATTACATATTAAGAATATTCATCAATTGATAATGTTATTTTGGTAGCAGTTGCACAGAAACAGCATTCAGTTTACTGATGGATATGAAGTAAAGGAAGATATCGGAGTTGGGTCTTACTCTATCTGCAAGAGATGTATTCATAAAGCTTCAAACATGGAATATGCTGTAAAGGTAATGACTTTGTTATAAATCACACTTTTCAGATTTTAGCATTGGGCGTCTTTAATTTATTTGCCATAGAGAACATAGAGATTAAGATAATTTTTTAATATAAAAATATATTATATGCAACTGTGAACTATACTAGTCAACCAAATAGAATATATACTGGGAGATATTTATATAGAATTTCTGTGGCTTTTGTTATCCATATGCTATTTTGGGTGGGGAAAAGCAATTTTCAGTCCTTGAATCACCTGTATCATTATGGCAACTGATAGGAGCTGCAAGACTGCTTCTAGGAGGAAAGGTACTGCAAAAAGCGTTCATGACCTTTTATAATTTTTTTTATAAATGTAATTTAATTGATTACTTTTATTCAAACATGGTTATATATGGGTTTTTTGCTTCCAAAGTAAATTCATAAATTCTCAGGTGGGTAAGGCATTTGTAACAATGTTAAGTCTGGTACAACTTCCAGAATAAACTTCTGCTCTTTGGTTTTGCTTCCTAGTTTTCAATAAGATTTTTAATGTTGTTATTCTGTTATTCTGTTGGGCTTTCTTAACACTTCTTTGAAGGCATTAAATTCTTAGTTGAAATCAGAAGATTTCCCAGAACTGCAATTACAAGGTTTTTTGTCTTTCTGTATAACATTGTGGGACTGAATGGTTACTATGAAAGCAGAAGTATGGATTAGCAGATTTTCTAAGTGGAAAAATAAAAGCACTCTTTAAATCCTGTACTGTGAGACAGTTCTCTTTTTTAATTGCTGAAGAGCTTACTACTTAATTATATAAAATGTGAAGATGAATTATGTTTTGCTATATCCTTACATGTAGATTGCCTCCTGGAGACCTTCCAGTTTCAATCTGGTAGTTAAATACTTATCTTTATTCTTGTTCTGGCCAGGAACAGATTTGATTTCTGTGCTCTCAATTTGAAGTAATTTTTTGAAATTAGAAGAAAGTACTGGTGTAGCTGTTAATTCCCTCAGCTACAGCACTTATTGTGAAGATTGCTTCACTTTTTCTATTGCCTCTGTTAAGGCATTTTTTTCCTCAAGGAATCATGACAAAAGCAATAAGGTGATCAGTGTCTGATGCATTAGGATGGGGCTGTAGCAGTACGGGCATAAGATGAAGGCGTAGGACAGAGATGGAGAAGACGTTATAAGAAATTCTACTGTTCAGGAGAGGAAAAAAATGAAGAATATTTTCTAAGTAGGGCAAAACAATATTTTTCTTGTTTACACAGGGAGAACTTCAGAGCCTTATAGCAAATCTCCAGAGATTCAAATGGACTTTCATAATGAATGCTTGTTTGAGTTAACGTTGAGAAATTTTTACTTTTTCTATTTTTTTTTATTCTCTTACTCTCCTGCTTTATCTTTTGCTGCACCAAATATTTGTTTGAGATTAGCATTGTGAAAATCAGTTCATTAACATAATCAAACCAATATATAATGTTAAATTAGGAACTTCCTATTTTATTAAATAATAAGTGACTGAGGACTTATCTACTCAAAAGCTTTGCATTATTTATCACAGCCAAAGGGATCAGATCACTTATCTTCCGAAATGCTTTTCAAGAGAGATTTTTTTCACTTTTTCCAACATTTTTTGCTTTGCCTTGCTTTCCAATTTAACAAACTGGATTTGGGTTATAGTCCATGCCCTGTACAACAATAAATATTGTTTAACTGTTTATGCCCGTAAGCACCCCAAGGTGTTACACTGTATAATATTCACAAAAAGAATTATGCTTATGTATCTATTTGCTCTTACAGATTATTGACAAGAGTAAAAGAGATCCAACAGAGGAGATTGAAATCCTGCTGCGCTATGGACAGCATCCAAATATTATTACCCTAAAAGATGTAAGTAGTGTTTTAGAGACGTCCTTTCATGTATTATAATCATGTATCACTTTCTAATTTGAGAGATGACAAATTAGATTTTAGATTTGTGTTCATATTTTTCAGTATTTAAAAATAAAACAATGCCCCAATGCAATTTATTCAACAGTACCCAGTTTTTTACAGATATGTTTTCTTTTAAAGATGCTCATATTTTGGTACAGCATAATCCTAAAGAGTCAAATAATTCATCCTTCATAAATGCTAGCACAAAAACAAGTCATTTGACATTGGCTGTATTTTTAAAGGAACAAGCAAGGCTTTTTTATTGCTTAGTTAACTTTGAATCTGCTTTTGTCTACATTAATCAAAAGCAATTTTAATGTACATTATTATATAACTAAGGATTCACTGTTAGCACAGTACCCGAGGTAATTTTCATGGAGAGTAGCAAGTATTACTCAGTAGTAGACAAAATCTTTCCATATCCATGGTTGTCAGTCTTTTTTACCTAGTATCTTTGTCTGGTCTTTGTATGGAACACTATCTAGCTATTTTTTCTTTGCTATTTTCTCTGACCATAGAAATGCTTTGACTATAAAAAGCAAGGAATAGCATAAGTCGGGAGGTAGAGGTTTTTCATAGTGAACAGTAGATTCTGATGATCTAACAGAAAAGGAAAATTGTCTTTCTCTGCTTGATTATTCATTGAAGAGGATTAAAAATTAAAAAGGCATATGCTTAATGACTTTGTTAGACTGCAGGAAAATATTCTGGTTCCCCAAACAAAACCTCAAGCAAAACAGCAAACCGTTTCCTGGAAGCTGAGCTCAGCTGAAGGGCGATTGTCAGACATTTTGAAGTCATTAAAACAATAGCTCATAAATACTGTGGAGATGAGCACTAGAGAACTCTGCATGAAGTTCTTCTACTACAATCTGTCTTCACCTTATCAATATCATATAGTTTGGCCCTCTCTTGGATGAACAAAATAAGGCAGATATACAAGGGAGCCCACCACGGAACTTATCTTACTGCAGGCTGGATACCACAATTACAATCCCACTTTCTGTTCTGCTTCATGCCGTTGGGCAATAAAGCAACTGTGCTAAACAGAACCTGCATCAGCAATCATGTTGCTTTTAGTGCTGCATGTTGGCTCGTGTGTTACTTTAAGTCATAATAGAGGTTATGTTATTTAAGTGGGAAGGCAAACATAAGAATGTGGGCACTTTCCTGAACTTTAGCTTTATGAATATTTTACATTGAGAACAGAGAAATCCAGGCAACCTTGAACAGTTGCCATATATGCTGAATTATTTTACTCTGTAATTAATTTTTTATCATCATCAGTCATCTTTCAGCAGGAACCGTCTTTCATGCACAGCAACA
Organism: Corapipo altera; assembly: GCF_003945725.1. Lineage (NCBI taxonomy): Eukaryota > Metazoa > Chordata > Aves > Passeriformes > Pipridae > Corapipo > Corapipo altera. The sequence continues at coordinate 14,680,338 of NW_020884872.1, forward strand.
GCAATACACAAATGGGAGACTACAAAAAAAAAAAAAAGCCTTAAGCCCACAGAGAAAGAAAGACAGCAGGCTGTAATTCTCACTCACTTCAGCTTCAGATCAGTTCCCCAAGCAGACATCATGGATGTCCAGTGTAAGGAAAGAGGTATAGGATTCCTATATAATAGAAACTTGCATAATATCCAATATTGTAAGAATTTAACATTAAGTTTTCATTGTCCTAAATCTGTAGGTCCATGGGGCAGATTGCTTGCATATCCCACAGTACAGTGCTATTGCAACTTTCAGAGGGAACAATAAGGAGTGTTTTTGCTTCAGGTCTCAAACTCGAGCACCATGTCCTATTATAAAAATAAAACTCATTGTTGATTTGCTCAATTTTTCATTCAGTTCCGCATCAAAACTTAAATGCTTCTAATCTGAAATATCAAAGTAAAACATTTCAGCTATTAAGTGCCTGTCTGTGGAAATAATTATCCTGCAAGAAGTAGTTTCTTTCTTTTCTTCTATTTCAAGAAGAAACGCAGTAATACTTGAATTTAGCTTAGGATGGAAATTTTAATTCTTGTTCAGCCTTTTTATGTTATTTAATTCTGAAGGTGTTTGAGTTGAAACAATGGATATGCAAAAGACCAAATTATTTCTGCAGTGCACAGTCCTCTGGGGGTTTTCCTTCTGATTGTTATCAGTGGTCTTTTTCAGTTACACAGTATATAAACAAAAGAAGAAGCTATATTGTGCTAACTCAGATGTCCTTCTTGTCCAATATCCTGCCTCTGACAGAGGCCATTAGTGGATGCCTAGGAAACAGTGTAAGAACAGAGGAAGCACACAGCTTCCAACAAAACATTACCTAGAAACTTCCTGTGCCAGACCATTATATGTATGTATTTTAATGTATTAGTTACTGTGCTGTAGCAGAACTTTTGTACTGTTTTGAGTTATTTAAAGCATCGCTTGAAGAATCTTTTCCAAAGCATTTTAGAAACTTGAAACAACATATCCAGTCTCCCTGTCCAAGTGCTTATTTTTGAGTTAAAAAAACCCCTCACTATATGTATGTAAAATCTTACTTCACTTTGCAAGAACCTTGTTTTCTTTCTCCATTAAATTTTATGTGCCTACATTTGTTTCTTACTGTAGTTTCTTCCACCTTGCCTGGTAGAGAAGACATACCAGCTGATCTTTGGCTCGTGCCCAGAGTTAATTTAAAAAGTAGGGTCACATTTATGATTTTAGCATAATACTGTGCATCTGACCATGAAGAAAACTTCAACAGTATTTATTCAGTGCAAACAACTAAGCTGATAATACTGTTAGAGGCATGGGGGCAAGGGGAATGGTTTGTTTGGGGTGAGTTATTTGTGGGCTTTTTTTGGCAGGCAAACAGGACTAGCAGATAAAATAGTAACCAAATGCAAATTTTGCTTGAATGCCTTCTGCAGTACTGAGGTGTGTCTGCTCTGTCTGTCAAATGAAATAAGCTTATTTCCTTATGTTATCCTAGGATTTCAGAAAGCATGCCTATTAAAAAAAATCCAGTTTAGTATCTAGAATTAGATAATTCTGCTTTTCAGTACTGTGTAATGTTTAAAGTCTTACTACAAACACATTCAGATGATCAGTCATTTATATTTAATGGGGGAAAATTTCTGTTAAATGATAACACAGAAACTCATCGTGTCTTCCTCTCCTTAAGATCATAAGCTTGTAAAAACCTGCAGAATAATTTCTTTAACATTCTTCCTCTTTTTTTTTTTTTATTTGGTGAGAAGATAAATCCTTCTAGTATAGTTAAGAGCACAAAAATTTTGAAGCTTAGAACTTTAGTAGCATGTATTTCCCAGGTTGAGATGAAAACTTTTTTCCTCTTTTCTGTTATTTAGCTGATATCTATTCCCAAATTTATTTTACTACAGCTTGGATAATTGTTTCTACTTAAATTAGTTCTAATTTCAAATGTTTTACTGAAGAAAATAATTGCAGCATCACCATAAAAAGATAGGTTGAAATGATAATGGGAAACAGAGCCTGTAAAAGTTTTCACCAAAGCAGGAACCAGTTCTGGATGGGTGGTTTGAGCTGAGCCAAGGCCAGGTTGGATGGGGCTTTGAGCAACCTGGTGTAGTGAAAGGTATCCCTGCCCATGGCAGGGGGGTTGGAACAAAAGGATCTTTAAGGTCCACCGTTCTATGGCAGTGCAAGTGAAATGAAATGCTCAAGTGTATTCCTTAAAACGTGTTTTGGTATCGCTCAGTCTGTAGCGCCCCCTGGTGATAATATAAATAATTCCCAACCACTGCTTTCCTGGAAGATAAAAGCCATGCAAAAATTAAGCCGTTTTCCAGAACTAGAAGTAAGGGCTAAAATATGCATATTTTATAAATTTTAGACTTCGATATAGGTTTTTTGTGCTTTGTATGGATTCACTTCAGTGTTCATGGAGGCTATTTGAGGTAAACTTCCATTTATTTTTTCTATTTTTTTTCTGGCTCACTGTTCAGTTGGAATGATCTCTGTTCATATTTGTAATTTGGTGCAATAATTGCTGCTAGAATTAGCTCTGGTTTTGCCTTAATTAGGCTAGCTTCCATTTTCTACTACTTAATTTCTCTCATGTCTAGTTTAATTTTGTTTCTGTAAAACTATTGGGGCAAAACTATATGTTAATCATCCTTTTTTGTCTTTAAGCACTTACATGCCAGTATTTTTATGTTATTTCATTACTGTACTGCCTTTTTGTAGGAGGTTTTGTGTTCATTTCTGAAGATGAACCATGTTTGGATAGTGTGTGGGTTGAGAAATATGGGGCAAATAATCGAAGAAAACAGCTTGTGGACACACCTGCTCCATCTCTGAGTGTTTCACGGGAAGACAGCAGAGAATAAACATTTTGAAGTTTACATGTTTATGTACTTTTTGCAGGTGTATGATGATGGAAAATATGTATATGTAGTAACAGAACTGATGAAAGGAGGAGAACTGCTGGATAAAATTCTCAGGCAGAAATTTTTCTCCGAACGAGAAGCCAGTGCTGTTCTGTTCACAATAACAAAAACGGTGGAATATCTCCATGCACAAGGGGTAAGTTTTCATCTCAGGCAAAATGTTTATAGTTGTTAATATTCTTCTCTTTCAGAAGCATAAAGTCATATCTTGGTACATTCTTCTGTGTAGTAATTAATTCTTTGTAAACAATTACATTGCAGCGGGAATTCATGTTGAAATCAAAACATTCCTTATCACCTGTGTATGTGTTCAGATAACTGAGATGATGCAACTGTTTCTGTTGTTCTTCATGTAGTCTGTCAACAGTGCTGTGGAATATGCAGATAATGGCTAACAGAGAGGATAGGAGAGGAAGAAAGTCCAGGAAGAAGTGCTAGGACCAGTGCTTTTGCTTACCCATAGGAGCTCATATAATTTCAATCTCATCCTGTGATAGACCCTGAAAATTTATTTTCCACCTATCACACTTGTAATTTCTTTGACTTCTTGGTTTTGAAGAACACTGTTTATGACTTGTAACTCCTGTGCCATAGAGTCAGGAAGTTGTCGTAGACTGTTAGGAGACAGAAAATTGACACTTCGGGAAATTAGTCTGGAAACAGAGGAAGTAGTTATGTGCCTTGATTTATCTTAATGGAATTTTTGCTAGTCAGAAGGCCAGTGTGACAATTGCATGGCAAGAGTGACAAGTTGTGTTGCATTTTTAAGCAAAGAAGAAAAAGGGAATAGAGAAAAAGCAGAAAGTACAGGTGCAAGGAAAAGTCAGGTTGCTCATACGTGATGTTATTACCCAAGGAAAGATGCTTTGGAACATGTAGTACTCGAATTATTTTAAGTAACAAATAACAGTTCAGCACACACTGACATTTCTGGAAGCTGTTATTCCAGAAAAGTTACGGTCAAAGTTATCTGTTATCTTATTCTGTGATTCATCACTTTCTGAATCACTTGTTCATGTGTGTGGTTTCATTTGAGTCTGTGTGCCCAGGACTAGAATCCTTGGCCAGCAGCATCCCTGGGAATTATGAACAAACCTTGATACATTCTGTATGAAAATACAGATAACAGAATAACAAATCATAACTTGGTTCATTCTTGCCAAATGGGGCCAAAAGAGGCCCAGTGTCCTTGCATCAAGTAAGGGATTTTAGGAGCCTTTGTTTCTTTACTGTAGACCTCTGTAAATATTGGCATTTTAACTTCTATTAGACCACCTGCACTTTGGAATTATGGGTTTCGGAAGTTTTCAGGTCTTATGTTAAGTACATCTCCACGTGAAAGAAGGCCACATATGTAAACAGTGAGCACTTCAGTAGTCTAATTTTTGTCTGGAAGAGTCCTTCCTGTCTTCAGTGGATTTTCCTGTTGTAACTCCTTTGGACACCAGAGGAGCTCATTTGAATATGGTATTATGTAATATCTGGTTTGACAGACTCTGAATCTGTGTGCAGTCTCCACAACCCTTCCCAGAAGGAGTTTCCTCATGGACATTCATAGTACTTTTGAACTGAAAAACTAGCTAAGTAAGGAATGAAATCCTCCTCATCATTCATCTCTCACCCAAAGCATTCTAAAAGCATACAGCAATTAAAGATTGGCACAATAGACATCATCATAAGGATAAACAAGAAGTACCATGTCATCTTGGAGCAGCAAAATTCTGCATGCTGGTAGATAATTGAGACTGCTAGTCAAAACAATGATGCTAAGAAATAAAGAACTGAAAGGTCTTGCACATTGTTTTGCTCTCTTCTGTTGCTCTAAATAAAATTTTATTTCTGTACAAAATATCAAAATAACCTAAACAATCTGACATTTTTTTTTTAAATTATATTTCTAAATATTTTCAAAATTTAACTTTGAGAAAACAGCTTAATACAGGAAGGTATTTTATTTATTATTTGACATAAACATTTTGATTGCTTGGGAATTAGCATTTGTATTTGAACTAGACTGTTACTCTTCCCCCTACTTGAGAATTGCTTCCCCTTCTTCCAAAAAAAGCGTAAAACTCAAGCAGACTGATTCTAGAAACTGCCAGATCCCCAGATCTGTGCTGCTTCTATTGCCCACTTTTTCCTTTCTACCCCTTTTAGAATCTATTTTAAAAAAAAACCCTGAAGCATCAATGAGAATAAAACTGTGATTTTAATTTTTTTTTCTTCTGCCTCTTGGAGCAGTAAAGGATGTTTCACTCATTAGTTAGAGAAAAAGGTTTCTCATCTATTTGAGCACCAAAAAACAAGGGCTATCAGGACCTGGTTCTCTCATACACTGACATCTAAAGCCAGGATGTTCCCCTTAACATCTACTGTTCCAAGTCAAATTCTTTAATATCATTTGTATATTTTAGCTTACAAAGTGCTTATTTCCATAATTTTAAGCATTTGTTTTGTTAAATCTGAGAATTGCAAAGTACTTGCAGGCTGAAAAAGTCTCTACTAAACAGCCTGTGTGTTAAATGGCTTTGCAACGTGCAAGACCCTCTGCGCTCTTTTACTTGTTAGCCTTATATTATTTACTTTCCTGAAACGCTGCTCACCTTGGAGGAGTGTGTAGAACTTCTGCTTTCTGCACATCCCTTACTTGCAGGAATTTGGGAGTATCTTCTCATTCCAACGAGATTACCTTCTTTAAATATTTCACCCCAGTCTCTTCTGTTCAGGTTTAACCATGAAAAGCTGTGTTTATTATTAATAAAACACACAGGACAATCAGGAAGATAAAGGCCTTTGTGTTCTATTTAAATATTTAAAGGACAACATTTAGATCCCCCCTACTGTTTTAGAGCTGTGTATACCCTTTCCTTTACAGAGAGCAGACTCTGGAGGCTTTAGGCTAATTTGTCTTGTGAAGAAAATATAACCGGTCATTACAGACGCCCATAACTCCAAAAGACATTACCAGGCAAAGGGTCTGATTTAAAGAGCCTTGTAGGTAGCATGTTTAAAAGGAATTTTGCGATTCAACCTTTAGAACAAGACATCTGGAACTCTCTCTGCAAATAAATTAGGGGGGTGAGATGTTTGGAGGGTGTTTTATAGTTAAGAGTTTCCAAGTTAGAATTGTAGCATTCCAGACACCACTAAGCATCAGAACCCTGCAGGTGATGGCAGAAGGTGGAACTCTGCAAACTGATCACTGGTGGGAGACTTGAAATTAAGTAGCAGAATTGCTAATTATAATAGAAAGGTTTTCATGTGTTTAGCTTATTGTATTTAGCAGTTTGTTTTATTTTTTCAGGTTGTTCACAGAGACCTGAAGCCTAGCAATATTCTTTATGTTGATGAATCTGGTAATCCAGAATCAATTCGAATTTGTGATTTTGGCTTTGCAAAACAACTGCGAGCGGAAAATGGTCTTCTGATGACACCATGTTACACAGCAAATTTTGTTGCACCAGAGGTAAATACCAGGATAGCTTATGTGCCTTGATTTATCTTAATGGAATTTTTGCTAGTTAGATATGTTTTTTTTGTTCTTGCATAACAAGTAGAATCACTTTGTAAACACTAAAAATTTGAAATCTTACTATTTTTATGGCATAATCAAAGCATTTCTGAGCAGGTTTTTCAGAAAAAAAAATATTTGTCTCCCTCAGGTTTTAAAGAGGCAAGGTTATGATGCTGCATGTGACATATGGAGCCTTGGTGTTCTGCTTTATACCATGCTCACTGGGTAAGGGTAATTTTAGTTTGCTTTGCTGTAGAATAGCAAACCAATATTAAAAAAAGAATAATAAATGTAGGTCCACTGTTGCAGATGTTTCTATCAAAGCACTGATTAATCTCCACTTTGGGGTTGAGAATATGCTTTGCCTTTAGTAGAATCCAGATTTGGAGGGACTGACGTGAAAAATTCTTTGCTTCTAACATCTCATCCATTTTAGGTGTTTAATTTCTGCTTAAAGGTGATTTAGGACCAAGATCATATTGTCTCCTGAAAATTAGAAGATTAAGCAGCATATATGTTGAAGAAAATATATGTTGCAAATAAAATTGAAATGCATTAAAGCCTGATTGTGTGCAAAATTGAGCCACTGAATAGTTTGAAAGTGATGCAGTTAGGATATAATGTGTGATAGAAAAGCATTTTATATGCAATGGAAATGAATTGTAGAAAAGATGATGAATAATAAATTAAAATATAGTACCACAAGTTCAAAAGATATTTGGCAGATACAATAGCAACTAGATTTATCTTTTTATGCTGGGTTATTAAGGTTGCCACTTCAGTGGAAAAATCTGCTTTTCAGACCCAATAGAGAATACATGCAGTAAGAACAGATCCGTAGTCAGTGCCATGTATTTTAACATGTTAAAAATAATTTCTTTTTACAACTGTTTGACTATCTGTTGCCTGTAATTATGCTGAGCTCGCTGAATCTTACAATCAGATTTATAATACCTATTGAGGTCCGGGTTATGGAAGTTTATTAACATTGAAATTGTTTGCTTAAATAGCTACACTCCTTTTGCAAATGGTCCTGATGACACTCCAGAGGAGATTTTGGCCCGAATAGGTAGTGGAAAGTTCTCTCTCAGTGGTGGTTATTGGAATACTGTTTCAGACACAGCTAAGGCAAGTATATTTCCTTTGTCCTTTGGGGGATCAGGAATGGACAGCAATGTAACACGTTGCTCATAATGTATATTTTATATATGATTAGGTTTCACCCATTTGTTATTTTAAAATACTGATCTCATCCCTTATGTGGCTGGAATTTTGTCTTCTGTTTTTGATCCTTTCATGTTTCAACTGTCATTTGCATGTAGGAGGAAAAACAGCTGTGCCTTACGCTGCAGTAGTTAACAGCTGACCTTAGAAATACGGTGTGTTTTATCAGTATCCACACCCATGCACAGTTATCCGTGGGGAGAAATGCACTATTAAAGCTTCATGTGGAAGCCTGACATTAAAAAAGCATATAGACAGTCTAAATCATGATAATGAAAACCACTGAAGTATTATATTTTCTTTTTACTGCATTTGTACAAACTAAAAATATTGGACAGCTTTTTTGAGAAGTACATTAAATACACCAAATAGACTCTAAATGAACTTCAGTGTGCAATATCCTTTATGTCCCTTCTATGTAGATGCTTAAAGTGCTAAAGTTTTCCTTATTTAATTGGATACCTTCATTTTGTGTTACCAAGTTTCCATTAAGTCACATAATTAAAATATATACTGTTAGCATTGCAGGGTGATTTTTCATTTGTTTTAAACTGACATTACGAGCATATTTTTATACCTCTGAAATCTTCAGTTTGGAACTCTAATCTGTTTTAAAGCTGAAGTTTTACTGTTATTTGCATTGACCCTTTACATATTATTTTGAATGTATATTTTGAAACAGGACCTTGTTTCAAAAATGCTTCATGTTGACCCTCATCAAAGATTGACTGCAGCCCAAGTTCTTAGTCATCCCTGGATAGTTCACTGTGACCAGTTGCCTCAATACCAGCTGAACAGGCAGGATGCTCCCCATTTAGTGAAGGTACGTAGATATTTTCAGCTTGTTTGTTTAGCCAAAAATAGTGTAAACAAAAAGGGGTTGTTTTGATTTTAAAGTTAGGGGTAGCATGTGTTTCCTCTAAATACTCTGAGAAGTTGTTATGACTGATTGTTGCACTAAGCCCTAAAATGAACTTGTAATATGTAATACGATTTAACGAGAAACCACTTACAGGGGGTAAATCTAAAATATTTTAAAAATACTTTAATTTTCATGTGTTTGAAATCTATTGGACTTACTTATACTGGAAGGCTTAACTGTTAGGAAACCAACATAAAGAAATCATTCATCTGATGGTGAAAAATGTTGTCAGATGAGTATATGGGAGCTGAAAAATTGTTTATCTAATTTTACAGTTTCAGAGGAGTGTTAATTGTCAGTAACTAAAATAAAGTAATATACTTTGTGTTCACAGTAAAAGCTAAAGAGAAGTCAAAAGGGCAGTGTTAATTACAGTGGTATCACACTATTCTGCAATCTGTCTGAAACAAGATCTGGTTTTGACCCTGAAATTTTTTTTGACTTTGAACAAGCAGAGGAAAATCAAAAATAATTGAATTCTACTTCTCTGTATTCCACCCTGTTTGCAGTCCTACGTTCAAGAATCTCCTGTGCAACATAAAAGGGATCTGAAGAATATAATTAACACTGTCTCTGAGTCAGCTATTAGAAATTTCTAGCATCCAAAACCACAAGTGGAACGTGGGGGTTGTTCTGATCCCATGGCTCGCAACTTTCTAACTTTTTTTTAAATAAATATTCATGTTCTGAATAATGTTGGTGATTTTATATATTTTGTTGGAAACTGAAATGGTTATATAAGTGATAAGCAGAGACAGCCTATTAATGGGATTTCATTTCCCAAATATCTCACACAGCAGAGAAGAGAACTTAATTTAGCAATCTAGCTTATACCTTCTGGTTTTGACATTATAAGCAATGTAAAATCATTCATTACCCTAAAAAACACTCACTCCTAACACTGCTGGTATTGGAGTAAAGCAGCAGTATGTTTCTGTTTTGTAGATGAAAATAGACTGGAAGTTAAAACTTGTTCAGAGTCTCTGGCATTTAGCACTGTGTGTCTGTGGTGTGTGCGTCAGTCACAACATACTCTTACAGTTTTTTCCCCTCTACCCAACAGGGTGCAATGGCAGCAACTTACTCTGCTTTGAATCGTAATCAGTCACCAGTTTTGGAGCCAGTTGGCCGTTCTACTCTTGCTCAGAGGAGAGGTATAAAAAAAATTACCTCAACAGCCCTGTGAAATGACCTCAACCAGACACTTGGTACCATGGCATAAGATGATAGCACAAATCATGGCGACAGGTAGCACATATCTGACAGATACCTGCAAGCACACTCTGACCCAGCTGGTACCTATAATGCTGCTGCTCCTGCTGCTGCTACTGCTCTCATCTACTCTCGCTTTAAACTGTTGATGGCAAGTTACTGATCTCACTGGAGCCACAAACGGAGTGACAAGTGGAAACAATGAAAATGATCGTGTTCGCCACTGAATAAACCAGAAGAATTACAAATGCCACCTCTGTCAAAAATACACTGAATAAAGCACTCTGCACCACATAGCATTATTTTTATAAGGAATATTTTTTTTGTCCCCTAAAATATTCTTTGTTACAGGTAGAAATGGACAGTTTATGTTAAGCACTTAGCTTAAACAATCTGTTTATATTAGCACTATATACTTTGTGCCATCCAACATTTTGTATGTTTTTGTAAACAGTTCACAAGCAGTACATTTCTGTGCTGTTTTCTTTAATGTATACATGCCTTGTTTTACTTAGATAGATATTATTAATCATTTTGACAATTAAGTCTGATTAAACAGTTCACCTGGATTAATCAGTATTGTTGGAAAGCTCTAAAAGAAGCCTGACTGTTAAACAGCTATTGAATGTAATACTATGAATAAGTAGTTCTCCTCACATATGTCTTTTCTGCATTTTTGTGTTTTTGACACCACGTCATGTTATGAATATCAGGATACTGTTTATAGTACTCAAAATTCAGACAGTGGATTTCTCACCATACTATATATATACAATAGGTAATATAACCCAGAGAAAAGATAACTTGCTCTGTCTTTTGTTCCCCTTCCCCTCCCTTTTAGTCTCTCCTGTCTAATCTCTGGACTCAGGAGTCACTGCTAAATACTTTCTGATAGAGGACATTTCTATATCGTTTATTCTTATAATCCATTGTTAATATTTTATCTCCTATGACTTTTGTTTAAGCTGCAAAGGATTTGTTCAGTGATTGAATGTTGGCATTATAGAAGAAAGACAACATTGAAGATAAAGCAAAACATTGTCCACTAATAAGTAGAAGCCTGTAAAAAGTAGTTTTAAACTGCATTCATTGCAGTTGCAAAACTGATGGATCTAATGTTCTGTCAGTTATTTTCTGCTGATTTTAACTGACATTAAAAGCAAAATGAGAGGCGAGTCGTACAGATCTGTTTGGTTAGAAAAGGGTAATTCTAATTTAGCATGAAAATAGTATTGTTCCAGTCAGGTAAGATAAAGCTGTTCAGAGTGAACATTCTCACTTGTTTGCAGATGGAAGCAAGTTTGTAATGAGGATGAAAGACTCACTTTAAATAGCAATATAAACTTTTAATACCCTTGGCCTCTCGGTGTCTAAAGTAATTAAAGGCGCATCTCGATGGCTGGTCTTGAAAGATCAAATTGCCCACATGAGAAGGAGCACTGGAATGTGTTTGAATTCAGTGAGTGTTCCACTCCACCAAAATTACATGCTGCATTAACTCCTTTCAGATATGAAAACAGCTTTTGGGAATTCAGCTTTAATAAAATATGGATCTGGGTGAACATCTTACATGAACAATGCAATTTAAAAACTAAAAGGTGCAATTTTGTGTTGTGCATAAGAAGGTATTTTCTTGGTTTAGTTGTATTAAATTTCTTTTATGATGATTAATTGGCTTGTTTCCCTGAAATCATCAGAGGTTTGTTGAAAGGGAGAATAATCTTTATGACACCACAGATTTGCTCTAAATGAATGGGAGTGTTTCTTCTGCCAGAATTTCTGAGCTCCTAGGGGAACCTTGCTTTGTTAAACTTGAAAACGATCCCATTATTGCCCTTAAAAATCTGCTAAATATTTAATCCATGATATAATTTGGAAGGAATTGGTTTTATAAACAAGGACTCTTAAATTAGCATAGATCTCAGAAATTTGAATACACAGCTCTTCCAAGCAATTAGAATTTTTCCCTTACTTGGTGCTCTAGCATTGACATTTGCTTTGTACAGGTGCATCTACCCTTTCTTCAAGAGACATCTCTAACTAGAGGCAGAAAAAGACCATTTTAATTTTTTTTCGACAGTGTCAGCAGTTCCAGAGGAATTTAGTAAAACCTTACCTTTCAGAAAATGTATTTTCAGCTCTGTGAGCAATTTTAAGTTGGGCTTCTCAAAGCCTGGAAACTGTACTTTCTGGTGGCTTTTAAAGGTGTTGATCAGAAGATTAACATATCTAGTCAACAAACAGGATTTAAAACTGATACTGTTGAAATAAAGGGATGTCAATACTTGCCAGTGTGTCAATAAGAATAGTTCAGGAGGGAATTTCTCCTCTGTTCAGTGTGTATCTATAGATACCTGGCAAACAACAGACCAAAAAGAGGAAGTGTTAAGCTGCCTCACTATTGGCAATATCCATGTTAAAATAATTTAAAAGTACTTCCAGTAGTTTTATTGTAGCCGTATTTTGTTGTCCTCAAGCTCACTGATGATTAGCCAAACAGTGAAGCAAAGTTAACTCCTACATTTTATGTATCTGCTTTCTCAAGTGAGCTGTTAATTTAGTCTAGACTTGGCAGATGTTGCTATTATGTCATGTATAGAGCAGCAGAGAATGAACATTTTAAATTGTAGCAAAACAACTGGGGTTTAGCATGCCCTAATTTGACTGTATTCAAGTCTAGATATTTTTAAGTTGCTTTCTAAACCAAGGTGTAAAGGGTCTGCCTATTTTACAGGCTAGACATTGTTTTATGTACCTTACGTCCTTTCACATTGATTTTTATGGTTTTGTAGCTGCAGCTGTTAGAACCTATAGAGAAATCCAGATAATGGTTCTTTGAGTCCCAGCACCTTTCTATTAGAATGTGAGTGTATGATAACACTGTGTACATTCATTGCTGGGCTGCTGCTTGGTCTGCAAGGCGTAGCAAGTGACTCAAGGGTGCAGAGTCATAGAGGATAAAAAAAGGAGAACTGCAGATACAGGTGAATTTCTGTATGTCAGCCATGGGGTTTTTTAATTTCTTTTAAGTGTGAAATTATAATTTACTGTGCTTGAGAGCACAAGCAAATGGAGGGAAGAGTATAGTTGCAATACACGTTAAATGCCATCTATATCCAGTAAGGGCAGTGTTCTGTATTCATAATCACTATAACACTGAATGAAACTTATAAGGAGTTTTTCAAGGAAGTATTTAAAACTTTTTTCTAAAGAGACAAGGCCATAAGAAAATACATTTACGTGTCTGGGATTTTTTTTTTTGTGTGTCTTTTGCTTTTGTAAATGTGGTGTACCAACTAAAGCTGTGCTTTTCTATTATTGGAAGGAAAGGATTCAAAGTGTGCTGGCCCTTAGTAAGCAGCAATGGTTAATAGATGAATTTTCACTTATGAAAATGATGTAAATGATTAGTTTTATCTGATACTCTTGACCTAATCAAAGGGAAGATGTACTTATGAGGGATGTAATTATTTTGCAACCTAGTTTGGGGGGGAGTCTACTTAAACCGTTTTTAAAAAATTACAAAATCACAGATAAAATATTTTTCTACGATTCTATACAATCATACTTTATACTAGTTTTCTCAGCATGGCATGTAAGTGAGTCTAAGGTACTGTTCCAGGAAATCAGTGGTATTGTACCTTATTCTAGACCATTACAATAGCATCTGTTAGATGCTTGGCACTGCTGTCATAGAACTGAAATGCTAGTTTTAAAAAATAAAAAAAAAATGTACTGAATACTTTAAATGATTGTTTTATTCAGAGTCTGATATAGAAAATGTTCCAATCATGTTATTAATGTGTAATTAAAACTGTTCCAGATGTAACTAGAAACAGTTCTGGAAAGTTATCATTGCTTGTTCTCCTGTCTAATGGCAGGTTTTGTAGTCTTCAAAAGAAATTGAAATTTCTACTATGAATAAACTTTCAAACATCTTAAAATGCTGTTTTGTTTAATCATTTGTCCTGCCTAGTTATAAAAGTCATCATTTGTTCATCACTAACACTGAACTCTACCTTTACAGCACACGCAGTGTGCGTTGCCAACCAGAAAGGCTTTTTAATAAGTGTTTGTGAGTTATAATGTTGCAGTGTCACCGCACGTTGAGTCAGGTAAATAGAGAGCCAAAGGAAAAATACACATATTCAGCAGATGCTTATAGACCTGATCTATGATACAACAAGACCGAAGTGCAAGGATATTGTGTTTTAATACCTTGTAAAGATCCCAGTCCCCTCTAAAGTAGCACTTAAAGGGAGGCTGGTAAATAATACCTGCAATGCCTGCATTGCTCTGGACACTGAAAATAAAGGCATATTTGATAGTTAACAAACCTTTTAAATATTTGAAAAGTGAAATTATATGCAGAAGCACTCCATAAACAACAGGCCCATATTTTAGCAGTTCACACAACTTGGAATCTTACTTACAGCTGTCATTTGTTTTAGCCTTACAATCTGGAGAACATGGAAGATTTTGAGAAGTTCGCATAGTTTACATAAAAGTACAGTACTTTTGATAGGGAGTTTATGAGAAATGTAACCAGAGGCCTTCTTCAGTATGTACCAAAAGGAAGGTGTCCGAGGTGGAGAGGGGTTTGGTGACTGGTACAACAGAAAGCGAGGAGAGAGGTGAAATTCACACATGGGATCCAAGGTGTGCATCGCTGCTGCCCTTTGCTCGCACAAGGCTTTGACCCACCTGTCTAAAAGCGTCTTTAAATTAATTTACAAGTAAATTGGATGATCTGTCAGCCTCCAGAAGCTCTGCAAAGGAAGAAAGGGGGGCTGATACAACACCGATATCCTGCTGTTATTATCTCTCCTTACTTTAGCCTTCCTTACCTTCATACCTGCTCACTTACAGAATGGTTTGGGTTGGAAGGGACCTTAAAGATCATCCAGTTCCAATCTCCCTGCCATGGGCAGGGACACCTTCCCCTAGACCAGGTTGCTCAGAGCCCCATCCAGCCTGGCCTTGAACACCTCCAGGGATGGGGCATCCACAGCTTCTCTGGGCAACCTGTTCCAGTGTCTCACCATCCTCACAGCAAAGAATTGTTTCCTGCTATCTAATCTAAATCTACTCTCTTTCAATTTTAACCCATTCCCGCTTCTCAGGTCACTACGTTCTCCCGTAAACAGCCTTGCCCCATCTCTCCTGTGCGATCCCCTCAGGTACCGGGAGGAGTTATCCCCGGGAGCGCTCCGGCCCAGCGGTGCGCGCTGCCGGCTGCTCCTCCTTTCCCTTGGGCTCCCCCACACGACCGATCCGCCGCTCCCGGCCCTTCCCGGCCGTGTCCGCACACGGGGCCGGGGCGCGGCGGCGCCGGGCGGTGCCGGGACCCCTCCGGGCCGCGGGGGGGCGCTGTGGGGCCGGGGGCGCCGCGGCCGGAGCGCAGCGCACG